>NC_090736.1:87504367-87536867 GCF_036898095.1 Palaemon carinicauda
GACATATTTGAAAGCCTTTTCCATAAAGGGGAATGAAATTGAAACAGGAGCAAGAAAGGAAGAGTTCTTGGTACCTGGTGTGGATACCTTTGACACCGAGTAACCCACCTTTTCTATGCTGCTTGATAGGATAGCCTGTGCTTTATCATTGTCGAGAATCATAACCTCCTTTGATTCCGTTTCTTTTCCTGATGTTGGTTCATCCCTCAGTCTAATGAAACAGTTCGGGAAAGCGTCAAAGCCTGGCCAGAACTGGATTTTGTCCAAAGGAACAGCACCCATCTTCTCCGAGATGTAGAGTTTGCCGTTTAAAATCGGCATTAGCTCCGCAACCCTCCAAGGATTGGTTGTAGAGCATGTCGGAAGGCCTTGATCTACGAGTCGTTTGTACGACACTTTAGGAGCTACAAGTGGAGCTTTACCAAGCTCTAACTTGCATTTCGCTTCCTGCTGTGTGCTCTGTTTGACACAATTTTCTACTAGATTCTTGACTTGGCTCATAACTGGTTCATTTCATCTAAAGGAGAGATAGAAGGTGGAGATATCGATGTCGTTGGCTCATGAGCCAGTTGGGACGGAGATAATTCCAACTCGACATTCTCCCCTTCTTCCCGTGGGCGCTTTTTGCCCTCCGTCACGAAGGTTATCTGGCCATCGGGAAATGTACCTCGTGTCTGGGGTACCACTCTTTCCTTACTCGCTGTTGGAAATAGTAACCTACGCATCTTGGCATTATGCAGGTAAGGTCCCAGAGAGATTTTCTAAAAGCCTCTCACCCAGTTTCGTAGTTTGAAACGAGCTGCATCCCTAGTCTCTACCGACTTGGGATTCTTGAAACCTTCGGACAATAGGGCCCGGCATACTTTGCAGGCCTGCGGGTTCCAATACTGCAGGTGTTCGGAAATAATATTGCAGGGGGCATGAAACCTACATGCATTATGTCCGTAAAAACACTTACTCTTAGTTTTACAGAAGACTGCAACACATGACATCTTACGTTCCTCCTCTAAAGAAAGGAAAACAAAATGAGTATACAATTGATTATCTCACTAATAACCAATATATCAAAGGTCATATCTTAACAGAATAGCTTAGGATAGCAAGCTATAAAGGGATAGTAGGAGACACATACTTGTGTATACCTTGCAAGCAAATGCTGGTACCTCCCCTCAGTATTAAATGTTAGGAATTTCCTTTTCGAAGGAATTCCAACTGAAAAAGGGGGTTTTCTAACCCCTAGGGATAGGAAAGTGTATACTTCACTGTCCCTTTCATACTAAATACTGTGGGGTACGGAAGACTGATTTCTCAATCACCTTAACGAAAAAAACACTATTCCTTCAATGTAAGAGCGGCTACAGCATAAGCTCGCATGAGGATACCCAAGATATGCTGGAAATAGTTACTGTATAATCATACTGTAGTTTTCTATTTGCAGTATGCACTATATTGCAATATACTGGCTACTGTATAATTATATATAGTATGATCCAGCCAATGTGTTGCCTTTCTGGTAAGCAACTGACTGTACGATCCAGCTGGCATGATGCCAACTGGACTGGGTAAAGGAAAGACATATATTTGTATATATCCCACCCAACTTATTTGCAGTGACCCCCCTTAAAAAAAATTAAAACATAGAGTTTCCTAATCATGGAGACTCGAGGATAAGGGCTCTGCCCTTTAAGGGTTAGGAGTATAACCTCCAGTCCTTAAAATTTCAATATTGCAGGGTAATCTGAAGACTGATTTCTAATCAGAATATTTAAGAATTAAATTCTTTCAATATGAGACTTGGTTCCACAATTATTTGGGTAGGATTTTCAAATATATTAGAAAACAGAAGCTTTCTATTTGCAGTATATCCTATACTGCAAAAATACTAACAACCTGTATAAACATATACTATAGTTCAGCCAGCATGTCGTCGGTATAGCTAGCTAATGCTAGCACATCTAGCCTGCTAGCTAAAAGAAAGAGAGATAGCATGGAGAACAGGCTACCTAATACTGTATATATATATATATATATATATATATATATATATATATATATATATATATATATATATATATATATATATATATATATATATACATTAAAAGGGATGTAAAAGTCTACTTTTGCTACCCTCTCCAGAAAGAAGGTTCAAATGGAAGGGGAGAATATAAAATTCAAGTTTCCATCCAGCTACAGTACTGTCGCCGGCAAGGATCTGTCTAAACCTTGCCGGCCGGCACCGCAGGCCAGTACTGCCGGCCGGCAGTATCAGTACAGTCGGCGTGCTGCCGGTTGAGTAGGCACCACTCTGTACCGGCCTGGTAAGCAGCACCCCGGCAGTAGCCACGGTTGCTAGCAGTTCAAGAAAGAACTGAAGAACCTTTGTAAACAGAAGGGACTTCCCAGTTACAGCCAACATGGCCAGCAGCTGCCCTGGTTGCCTGCCAGCAGTCACCATGACTGCCGGCTGGCAGCAGCCATGACTGCCGGCCGGCAGTAGCCATGACTGCCGGCCGGCAGTAGTCTTTACTGCCGGCAACTAATATGGCCGGCAGCTCACAGCTGTCATTACTGCCGGCCGACAGACGTTAAAACTGCCGGCCGGCAGGTGTCATGACTACCGTCCGGCAGCTATCAACTGTAAGAGGGGGAGTCTGGTCGATCCCAGCAACCCACTTGCAACAGTAAGGTTGCCGGGATTCGCCAACATAAAGGGATAGAAGGGAAGGGAAAAGAGGGTCCTCTGAAAGGTACAGCAGGAGCCTGTCCTGCCCCACGTAACAAACTAAAAAATTTTATTCCTTAGACTATGGTTACATTAATACGATTAAGAGGTTGATAGCACCCTCGCCACCACCTCTAATGGTAAGGAAACGGGGTTGTAGTGCCAGTGTCCCCTAAGCATTAGAAGAATTCTATTCCTCAGCCTAGGGTCCACGAACATAGGATTAGTCTACTAGGTCACAGGAAGAATAGTCATATCGTACAGACCCTTCAGGAGTGGCCTAGGGAGGTCTAGCCTCCTATGTCGGTAGTCTAACGTAGCAAAAGAATTCTATTCATCTTGCCAGGTAGCTACCGACCACAGACTAAATACCCTGAGATTCTGGCCAAAACCCCAAAAACCTGAATCTACAGTTACAGGGGAAGGGCAGAAAAAACCGTAGGAAAGTCATGCCTGAATTAAAAATTTGAGGCCGACCCGCTAAGGTTGTAGCCTGAGGCTACATTCAGAGGGAAGTGGGATTACCCTTAAATCTCCCTTTTTTGACAGGTGTAAAGTTTCATCCAATTTAAATAGATATCTATCTCTGCATAATTGAAATCACCATACACAAGGGTAACTGGGGAATGTCTAAATGTATAAAATCACGCCTAGGTTAGGTTACCTAGGCGAGACGAGATCTCGATTACCTCACTCTCCGAGACTAACTATCCGATCGACATGGAAAGAAAAATATGCACAATGTAAATATCTTTACAAGAATATATTGCCTAAATAGCTCACATAATTAAATAATTAATTAATGATATATGATGTTATTTAAAAACTGGGAAGTCATTCTGCTAACTAAATAACATGCCCAACGAACGACAGAGCTCATAGCGCCTCCGGTACAGGCTAGCTCTAAACATAATAAATTACTCAAATTTCACTGTGAAAAGGGAGCTAAAAATTATTCTTTGTAAATACCCAATAATCAACTTTCCGATGGCGAAAGAAGTTGGAGAATGCATAATAAAATCCTTGAAAATCGATCGAAAAGTTAGATCAACAGGGAACAACACTGAGCGAAATCGCTACAAAATTAGGAATGTCCGCCATCTTGGGAATGGCGCTGGGGTGGTGGTCAATAGTAGTACGGGAACGGGGGTAACCTTGTTACGGTCCCCCTTCTATTCTTTTGCCACGTCCCCCTCGAAGCATAAGCACTATTAGGGGTGCAGATTGCTATGTGGCGTGTCAAGAATGCGTCCTCTGATATTATGCGATATCCTTGAGAAAATTTTAAGGATATTCACTCCAGGAGTTAGAATTCTGGAACCTGAAGGTTAATTCTCTGGGAATATCACATTAGTATAATATATCCCTTTGGAAGCTACCTTAGGAACTTCCATCAGGACGACATGGCTTGAGCCTTAAAAAAAAAAAAAAAAATATATATATATATATATATATATATATATATATATATATATATATATATATATATATATATATTTATTTATATATATATATATATACATATATATATATATATATATATATATATATATATATATATATATGTATGAATATATTTATTTATATATATATATATATATATATATATATATATATATATATATATATATACACAATATTTTCTCACGGCTATCAACGCAAAGGGCTTCGGTTAGATTTCGCCAGTAATCTCTATCATGAGCGATATATTCATTATTTCTCCATTCATTATCTCCCATTTCTCAGTTCATAGTCCTCAGCCATAGAGAGTAATTTCAATTATAATACTGGCCTACTATTTAACAAGCAATATTAATCTGAGGACTTTGATCTCAGATCTATCAAATCTATTGGAGATTGTTTCCTTTTCATACCATGACCCATGTCCATACTGTAGCACATATCCTACTAAAATTAATTATAATCTGATTTTGATATGTAATTTCAGGTGATTTGACATTAAAATTATACTTAACTTAACCATTGTTTGATTTTTTTTGTTTATTTTTCATTAAACTCTGATTCTGAAGACCATATATTAAAGAATTCCTTGGCATAGACTGTCATAGAACGACCATTATCTCGAGTGGAAGGACATGTCTGAAGACTTTGCCCGGTAGTGGACTATCAACGGCTGATGATAATAATGATATATATATATATATATATATATATATATATATATATATATATATATATATATATATATATATATATACATATATATATATATATATATATATATATATATATATATATATATATATATATATATATGTATTGATAGATAACTCTAGATGCAATGCATTTGCATCCATTTATGAAAGAAGAAAAAAAAACAGTGTGAATGGCACCTTCAATAATAGGCCTCCTGGAAGTTACCCTGATTTGTGAAAGTAAAATGAAGACAGATAAAACTATTTTATGGAATGATGGGTGGGTATACAGGTACATGATATTTCTCGTCCATCTCACTAAATCTCACCCACCAATTATGATAACACCTAGTTATAGAGAAAGAGATGCAATGGCGTTTGACTCTGGTAAATCTGACTACTTGATGAAACACACCATTTTTTGGTGAAAGCAGTCCGACTGAACCTCTTCGATAACAAATATTGCATCATCCCAAAGAAATTTAACAGTCCTGAAATGGCTATACATGTGCCATCCAATACAGTCAGAAGGTCTTTCCTCAAAGCTATGCGATATATGTTTGAGGAATGATATCGAACTCAAAAGATTTTCAGCTAGAGCGTTTTTCTAGCCTGCTGATTATTGTTGGTCGGTTATTCTCAATACAACTTATAAGCACCTAATTATTATTCTCAATACAACTTACATAAACACTTAAAAGAGACTTTATTTATTTGTCACTAACTGAATCAATCAAGGAAAACCAACATGGGTAGATTCCAGACTCTAGAAAAAATAACAACCCATGCTTCCAGAGTCTGTTTCCAATATCTAAAACATTCATGCCTCTGGTTCCTAGATCTGCTGAGTTAGATTCAGTAGATATGTAACCCCACTGTATAGGGTGTGTCACTTGTCTGATCCTGTCAACTTTATTATTGATATAAACGTAAAAATGTCTTGTTTCATTATAAATGTACCATAAAATTATCTTACTATGTGTATAAAACTGGATTTGGTCTGGAGAAACACCAAGATGTTCCATTACTGTTCACAAAAATTAACTGCAATTACCACAGCCCACAATTATAGACGGGGTTTGGTATGCCGACGTTGCAGAGCACCTTTAGCCTATCCCATCAAGAAACAAACTTTGATCACATTTTTAATATCAAGAACCCTGAGATAAAAGGCAACACCTTTGGATTCTTTAAAAGTATTGGAATATATGCTTAAGTCAACACTTTTGGGTTGCTATAATGAAATGGGTACATATTTAAAGGGAATACTCACTTCTTCTGGTTCCCCCAAGGATTATATTCAAGATATCCCATCTGGTGTATTGGGCTTCACAAAAAGGTTCATTCTGTTCGTGAGTAAGAGAAGTCACTCCTCTTAAGAACACTTTACCTTGAATTGTAATGGATGCAATGGAAGTAATGTGGTAAAAAAAACTATCGACGGTAGGCAATACTCCTTGTTTAGAGTAAGACTTGTAAACATCACTATATTTGTAGGTGAAAACCTCAGTATTGATATTTCAGAGCAGCCCACGACGGCTTTGTAAAGGGACTAAAGTAGAGGTAGCATTTAAGTTTTTAAGTCCTTCAGGGAGATCATGGGCTGTTAATTGGCGTTGAAAGCAATTTTGTAGAACCACAGATTTCCTTCTTAAAGGAGTGCTAATTTAGTTCTGATAATCACATCTGTTACCGTGACATCTTGCGTTTGACACTAGGCCATCGTCAATAAAAAGATTACAATTTACAAAATTCGGACATCCTAGTCGTCATGCTCAACAGACAAGCGTAGTCCATATGTAGCTACTGTCATCTGATATTCAATGAATTATAAGTCAGGGTTATTATCTCTACGCCAAAAGAATCTCAGAAAATTACGGTGGACCTCCCTTACCTTAAAGTTGTGAAACTTCTGTTCTACGTAAGTTGGTACTGCTGCAGAGTCCTGTCAGAACCGTAGATAAATACCAAGCAGGTTCTTGGTTAAGTTTGGGCCACTTATCGTCATTAAGAGAGAAACCATGTGATTTAGCTGAAGAATCGAAAACAACACGAATCTTGTCTGATTTCTTTTGGTGATAAACACCGAAATGAGGGAGATACCAACACTTCTTGTGTGTCGATATTGGGGTTAGGGGTGGCTATTTTAGCGTTACCATTTTGAAAACCTTTCTCATAAATTTAACCATTTGTCTCCTCTCCACTACATTTTTAAGAAAACTTCCATTCAAGGTATTCATATGATTCAAGACGTATGTTCAGTTACTTGTCGGACTAGGTTTATTAGTATAGAAAGGTAGAGGGGATACCCAGTTGCATCCAGTATCTTTTGTGAAGTCTTTTCTCATAATAGTAAAGAACTCTCAGTCTTCTACTGAAAAACCTAGCCTTACATCCTCTACAGCTCTCTTGAAGACAGAAACCTCAGTTGATTTCTCATACATGTTAAACCTTTTGTCATACGGTTTCAAAAAGAGGACAGCTATTCAAGAGGGAGGTTTTTGACACACACCAGCTGTGAGTTATGAGTACCGTTTAACCAAACATCTCTAATTATTGTATGTGCTCATTCTATTGCCGTATTCAAACGATCAGTTGATCGAGCGCAGATGAGAAACTGTATGCATTGAAAGATATCATTACACAACAACGACCATTTGAGAGAGAGAGAGAGAGAGAGAGAGAGAGAGAGAGAGAGAGAGAGAGAGAGAGAGAGAGAGAGAGAGAGCGAAATACTATTTTGAGTAAGATTTCATTATCTTAGGTATGAAAGGAAATCATTCGATTTATCTTAGAGAGTGAAAGATTTACATATTTTCTCTCTCTCTCTCTCTCTCTCTCTCTCTCTCTCTCTCTCTCTCTCTCTCTCTCTCTCTCTCTCTCATATCATTACACTGTATGTGTTATTATCTAAATCTCCAATAGAATTGACATGCTCTTAGAATTCAAAAGATTTTATTTTCCGTCATAAATAGATTGATATATATTGTAGATGTATGCCGACTGATATACTAATCAGACACGATTTGGCTTAGGGTAAAGTCAAGGATTATCGCTGTCTAAAAAAGGTTTCCATTTCTTTTAGACCAACTGGGAGATGCAAACATTATGCAGAGTGGCCGTGTAGTATTATGTAAGTCACACTAAAAAGAATATCCTTGAAAGAAGTTACTTTAAATTACAGAATTACATTAAACATATAATGCACAAATATCTTTTCCTGGCCTGTTGTCTGTGCAAAATAAGCATACACAGGACCAATCGATTGATTCCAGATGTGATGAGCAGGTGGCAAAGCGTGGCCTATCAGAATCATAATCTCAGTATTAGGATCAATCATTGGGAGGTTGGTGTAGTGAAATATCTGCTAAAGGCGGGGGGGGGGGGTTAGCCAATTCACGTATGGAAATCTCTTCTTTGTGATTTGGAATATCGTTACACTCTATTGAGGAAAAAAAAAAATTCAATTGTTCGAGTTATCAACAGGTTGTATAGAATATCTTAAAATTAACTTCAACGTTCACTTCATAAAATTTCGTCTTAAAATTTATTTGTCATTTTTACTTTCATATATAATTTAGTTTCTGAAGTCAAAGTCCTGTGCTCTTACCTGTCAATGCTGTGAAGTTTATAGGGTAATATCATTTTAGTAAGGTGTTTCCATTTTAAATTTTTGTGCTTTTTCTTCTATATTTCATAGGCCATAAATCATTTCCTCTCCCGAGCATTCATACACATTATTTTTCTTTACATCAACCGGCATACTTCTTTGCTGTATGTTTTATTCTTTTAAATTTAATTTCATGGATGAAACTCTAAAGAGAAAAACGATCTAGGTATAAAACAAAAATTACAGTTTGTAAATGAAATTCTACGAATCGTAGATTTTACAATAGACAGGCTTCTACGTCATTATAGAGATGCATCAATTATGGTCTTACACACACACACACACACACACACACACACACACACACACACACACACACAAAAATAGGTAGATGTTAGAGACGAAAAAGAACAATTTACTAAAAAATATAATAGTACAATGAAATTACTTACACTAATGAATTGCTTAGAGTACACATGATTTTCTGGATTAAATTGATTTCTTATGCAGAGAATGTAACAAGAAAATCAGTTATAGTGAAAATGTAAGCACATAGACGAACGACTTAGAGATACGTAAAAGAAAATAATAAATTCGCACTTAAGAGAAAATGATGCACAGAATTTGAGGCGATAGAATTTACTGAAATTGAGAGATTAATACGCTGCAACCTTATGAGTAGGAGTAAAACAAAACTAGAAATCGGGTGAGTTAATATATGTCAAAAGTTATACCAAAGTTAAGTGATTGATTGAAGCTTGATGTATGTAACTCCTGGAACAGGTAACGAATAGAACTAAAATATCGAGGGATTATGAACCTCTCTTCCAAGAAAAGGAGATATGATTCCTCGATTTCCAGAATAAGATCATTGAATGATGTCATAAACTTTAGCTATCGACATTAATGGAGCTAATTTATTACCATAAACTTAAAAATTTTATTCATAATAAACATAGACATAGGTAGCTATTTGAAATGCCCCTGCATGGCGATTTCACGGACTGGGGTTTGAGTCAGGCTCAAACTTGATAGTTTCTTGCAATGTATGTAACCTCACCATCCTTGTGAGCTAAAGATCAAGTGTTTGGGGACCCTTTAGCTCTACCTGCCAAGCCAGCAGCAGCCATTGCCCGGGCTTCACTGGGTGGAGAGCAGTCTTGGGCGCTGTCATATGGATATACGGTCAGGCACTAGGGCATTGACACTATTTCCAGTGTCTGGCATTCATGGACGATCTTTAATCCTTTAAATAGGCTTAATAATTTGCCTGTTTAAACAAAGAAATTCATTCAGCACACACTTGCTGATATTGAAACCCGCATTATTTGCAACCTTGTTTTAACTCTTACACCAAAAGTATGCACAAGCATGATTATGTTTCAATTGAAAAATTAACGTATATAATTTGCTCATAGATACAAAAGCATTTTTAAGGATTGCGGAAACAACCTCGAACGATAATCATGAAGTTTCATAGAAGGAAAGAACGTACGGAGACAAAAATGCATCTTTAATTTAATTTGTTGAAAGACAGTTAGTATGATAGAACTTCTGTGCAGTTTCTACCTCTTTTTTAAAGGTATTATGTGCATGGTGGACTTGCACACACAAATATGAAGCTTGTAATTCAAATAAATATAAAAAAAAAAAAAAACAATAATAAAAACATGAAAAATATGAGAAATGGATGAAACCTCAGATTTCTTAACTCTTTTAATGTCTTCATGAAACCTATTGGTGATTTTTTTTCACAATCACCGCCTAGGCAATAATTGTAATTACCAGGCAATGAGTTTTTCACGAAAAATCTTCCACGATAAGTCTTACGAACAATCCGCACATTGTTAGTTAAGAGGGTAATTAAAAATGTTAGGTTTGAATGGTTAATACTACTGTCTTGCAGTTTGCGCCGGTTATCAAATAGCTTAGATGCAATAGTGTTAACCATGACTGGTGAGAGTGGATTGAGAAAAGTAACGCAATCTCAATAATGTAATTGGTTCAAATAAAATGTTAGGATAGCAACAAATTTTATATTGCATTGCCAAGGTATTCCATAGTTACAATGTATTTAGACAAAAATACTGACATCAATGTCTCAAAATGTAATATTTAGACCGGGATACACACTGTATTACAGGCAAGTTCCTCTGCTGATAAGATATAAAACTAAATAAAAAAAAAAGGGAAATCAATAGATAAAAGAAAATAATGCATACACATAATCTGCAAAAAAAACTGTAAAATCAGGATCCACACTTTATTAAGTGTAACCAGAACATTTCCAAATCCATAAGGACGAAACGAGGTTTGTACTATAATAATTGCCAAAATTAACGTTGCTCATTCTACTGTGTGCTCTATATGACAAAATATCAGGTCTTGAATAAAAGAATATACGTATACAATATATACACATGCTGTAGTATTTCTAAATTATCATGGCTAAGTGGGAAATCGTTATTCATAAAACTTTTGACTGTCAGATGAATTTATCTCATTATCCCCTGAAATAGGAAAAAATATCAAATTCAGGTAATCACTAAGTTTACTTTTTACTGGAATCTACTATTTTCTAGGCAAAAATTACTGTGTTCAAAGTATCAATATTAGCTGCCTGCAGACATAAAAAAAAAAAAAATAAAAAAAAACTGAAAAGGGAAATAGAATATGATCATATTTATTCAATCTTCTTACTTTGTTTTTCACCCTCGATGTTCAAAGTCCCATTGACCTAAAGAATGGACAATAACACTAATTCTATCTTCTTGAGGCAGAAATAAGACAAATACCTAAAGCATTAATAATAAAACATGCTAATCATTTATATTTTTACCTCGGTTCCATTTTATGATTTGTTGAAATTTCAGTAAAAAGGAACTTTAGCGAGAAGGAAAAAACACACTACAGAAACATATACTGTACGAGTATGTAACAACCCATGTCATTCTCTCAGACTAATTTAAAAAACATAAACCCAGGATAAGATGCACCATCAAGTGAGATAACAATAGTGGTAACGTATATTTTCTGTAGATAAAGTTTTATATGGGCATATAAGAGAGAGAGAGAGAGAGAGGAGAGAGAGAGAGAGAGAGAGAGAGAGAGAGAGAGAGAGAGAGAGAGAGTTGTTGAGCTGTTTAAATACTACCTCGGCGAGGCTAAGCTAATTTTTCAAAGATGTCATAATATTTATGTAAAAAAAAAAAAATCGCTAACAGCAACATAAACTGATTTTTTTTTTTTTTTTTTTTTTTTGGCACCACAATCTATGACGTTTAACATTTTATTCAAAGCATTTGTTTTAATAATTTTGTTTCGATATACATCGAAGCACTGATTTTTTTTTAAAGTGCTCATTCTATTGCACGATCAATTGATCGAGCGCAGGATGATAAGCATGTCAATTCCATTGGAGATTTGGATAATAGTACATACAATGTAATGATATAAGAGAGAGAGAGAGAGAGAGAGAGAGAGAGAGAGAGAGAGAGAGAGAGAGAGAGAGAGAGAGAGAGAGAGAGAAATACTATTTTGAGTAAGTTTTCATTATCTCAGGTATGAAAGGAAATCATTATATTTATCTCAGAGAGTGAACGATTTATATATACTCAATTCCGTTTCTTTGTAGGTTCAGGGTCTCTCTCTCTCTCTCTCTCTCTCTCTCTCTCTCTCTCTCTCTCTCTCTCTCTCTCTCTCTCTCATACCATTACATTTTATGTACTACTATCCAAATCTCCAATGGAATTGACATGCTCTCATAATTCAAAAGAAAACTTTTTCAGTCATAAGTAAATTGATATATATGTACATGTATGTCGACTGATATAATAATCAGACATGATCTGGCTAAGGGTAGAGTCAAGGACTATCCCTGTCTGAGATAGGTTTTCATATCTTTTAGAACAACTGGGAGATGTAAACAATATTATGTAAGTCACACTTTAGAAAGATATCCTTGAAAGGGGTTACCTTAAATTACAGAATTACATTAAACTTGGATAGCACAAATATCTTTTACTGGGTTGAAATGATTAGGCTAATATATTTTTCTCAAAACAAACAATTATATGAGTATATTAATTGTAAGAATTTTGAAAGTTATAAAAAAGGAGGAATTTAATCATTAATTCATATATATATATATATATATATATATATATATATATATATATATATATATATATATATATATATATCTATATATAGATATATATATATATATATATATATATATATATATATATATATATATCTATATATAGATATAGATATATATATATATGTATATATATATATATATATATATATATATATATATATATATATATAGATAGATATATATATATATATATATATATATATATATATATATATATATATATATATATATATATATATATATATTTAAGAGTGGAAAAAGTTTTATCTTTTTAACCCATTTATATTTACACATTCTAAATATCATTGATGCATAATGATTGGCAATGGTTATTGTTTCTAAATTTACTCTTAATTGAAATTCCTTAAAGTCATTTATAAATTTGATTATAAAGATGGCATCATAAATGTGTAGTTATTGGGGAAGTGAAGACAGCGGAAGCCTCGAAATTAAGATATAATGATATCGCTGATATATCTACACATACTAAGATGTCTTCACGTAAATGAGCTTCCCGTTTGATCTTGCCGCAAACAAATTCAAACGATACTCCTAAACGGCCATGCCGATTTTTTTTTCTTCTTATTGATCCTCGATCCTTCCTACACCACAAGGCTTTTTTTTCTTTAGAAAAATTTTCTCCGTTTTCTAAGTGTCCTTTAACTCTCTTAGGTATTTGAATAAGCAAACAATAATTCGCTAACAGTTGCCCGAATGGCGTGCTCTTACGGGCCAAGGTCGAAATTAGATCTTGCTAGTGGCTAAGGCGATAAAGGTTCAACGCTCCAAATGTTCCTCAAAGCCAGATTTTTTGTTCCTGCATTTTGCGTCCAAAAAGCCTCTCCGTTGCTATCTATTGATAACTTTAAAAAATGGAAAAATGCAGTCTATTATCGAAGAAATTATATTCTTTCTTTGAAAATACAGTGAAAGTCTCTTATATACATATAGGATGATGTAAAAAAGGAGAAGGATAGGGTTTTGAAAAGAAAAATTCTTGAAAAAGAAGTATTTTGACAGAAATAGGAAATCTTTGATAAAAATTCCGCCAGGAAGAGCTTTTCCAAAGCCTCTTGGCAGATAACGAAGCTTTTAGCTCTGGCAAAGTAGAGGTCTCTGATTGACCAAAACGCCCATTCCTGCTTCGTATAACTCACTGTAGTTCGGGAGCTGAATAAGAATAGTGATTAAAGTGAGCTTGTGGTAAAAAAAAATATGATTTAATCTTTTTCTTTATATTAAGGTGTTTTTTTTTTTTTTTTTTTTTTTTTTTTTTTTTTTTTTTTTTTTTTTTTTTTTTTGTAAGCGGTATCCAGTTGTATTAAAGGAAATATTTCAAAGTATCGACATTTTAACCATTTTAACCATGTCTCGAAAGTTTTGGTAGGCTATTTCACGGTGAAACATTTTTCCTTTTTAATTTGTGAATATTAAGAGCTATTGAAGACAGTGGTGTTCATACTATTTAATGTAGGAACCTGAACCAAAATTACAGTGGCAATACCGCTAATAAGTGTTTGGTAATTGAGAGAAAGGGCTCAGCATGGCTCTCTTTAAGTAGATACGTACAAAGGAATTATCCGGGCATATGGGACAACTTTAAATGTATTTCTGACGTACGGTTTAAGTATTAAATGTGACGATGAAAACAGTGCAAAGCAAATGACATTAAAAAAGGAAATCTTGAACAAAGGATGACCCTTGACGTGGTGTTCAGGTTTTGCACTAATGCAACTAGCAACAAATTCATGGCATACTTTTTCTTCCCCATGATTACAAACGACGTATTTCTCTAAGATTATCGTTATCATCACCACACTCAACAGTATACATACTATTAATAATGGAACTATTTCAATGACGATTTTGCTCCAATCACCAATGGTCACCGTTAAACAAACTTTTTTTTCATGTGCCTGGTTTCATACAAACAATAGTATCTTTACAAATTACATTTTACACCAATTGTTACAATGTTTTTGGGGGTAGTTTAACGGGTTGTTGCATCAAGTCAAGAAGGGTGTAGCCTGCCGTGGGCTTTTTGGTGTTAGTTTTTTAATGAACTTGTAATTAGTTTTCAAGAAATAAATAGCTTTTACCCACCGGTTAATGACCTCAGTGCGATGTAATTCATAAAAAAAAAGAAAAAAAAAGAAACAATATATTTTATACATATATTTAAATCCATTTGCTGCAAATGAATAATTAAGTGTGTGTCTATCTCTTGCTTGTCAATTTTGACGCCAGACTCATAGAATTCAGCAATATTTGTGTGAAAAATCAATAACTTTCATACCATACAGAATTTCAATGACAAAAACAAACTCTATGTATGAGAAATAATCTACCCAATTTTGGAAGATTACAAAATCAGTTATCACCAGAGTTTTTGCTCTTATATAACAAAATTAGGTCTATTTTATAAAGCTATATAATATAGAGAGCCACTATTACAAATAAATATATGTATATATATATATATATATATATATATATATATATATATATATATATATATATTCATATATATATGATATATAATTTATATATATAGATATATATATATATATATATATATATATATATATATATATATATATTTATATAATATATATATATATATATTTATATATATATATATATTTATATACATATATTTATATAAATATATATATATATATTATATATATGTATATACATATATATATATATGTCTACATATATATATATATATATATATATATATGTATATATATACATATATATATATACATACATATATATACATACACACACAACCATATATATATATATATATATATATATATATATATATATATATATATATATATATATATATATATAATATATATATATATATATATATATATATATATATATATATACAGGTTTATTGTATAAAGCTTTCTAATATAGAGGGCCAATATTACAAACATATATATATATATATATATATATATATATATATATATATATATATATATATATATATATATATATATATATATATATATATATATATATATATATACACACACATTTTATATATATATATAACGGATTTTGAGCGAAGCGAAAAATCTATTTTTGGGTGAGATGGCCATGTCGTCCTGATGGAAGTTCCTATAGGGTAGCTTCCTAGGGTATATTACAACTACGGCGATATTCCCTGAGAATTTACCTTAAGGTACCAGAATTCTAACTCCTGGAGCGAGTATCCCTCGTGAAAGGGATATCGCGACATATCAGAGGACGTATTCTAGACACGTCACATGGCAATCTACATCCTGGACAGAGATTTCGTCTCGTAGGAGGTGATTGACGAGATACGAATTCGGGAAAGAAAAAGGGGAGCCGCTCCCAAGGCTTCCCTATCCCCCGATTCGTATGCGTGCCTGGCGCCAATCCTGGCGCCACCTGTATTCCTTGTAGCGTACACGAGGTATTACAGATACTGTATGTAGGGAGGGGTCCTACAGCCCTTTCTTAGAAAGGCAAGGGCGGGTCCATCAGGACGACATGGCCATCTCACCCAAAAATAGATTTTTCGCTTCGCTCAAAATCCGTTTTTTGGGCTCAAGCCATGTCGTCCTGATGGAAGTGTACCAGAGCATTACTGTATCTGTGGATTCTCAAAACGTGCCGTACTCCCCGGAGGTAATTTTTTCCCGGTCGACTAGACCTAGAGACCTAAGATGTTACCGTTATACATCTTTTCAACTAACTATAAACTATGTTAGAGCTTCCTGCCCCCTACAGGGAAGAGTCCTACTAGACTCTGGAAAAGTCTCGAAGAGTACATATATCTATGTATGAATACCAGGCAAGCTAATATAGTGGTCTCGCCCTATATTAAGTAAAGCATAGTTTGTAAAGGACCACTGCGTCAATATGAAATATCGACCAGTTTTCCGCACAATACTTGTATTGGACAAAGGTTTTATATCCGCATAGGAGGAAAACCAATGCAACATAGCTTGCATAAAGGAACAATTCTATTAGAATTATCCCAGATAAGGTACATAGAATGAATGCTCAATTATACCAATAAATTGACACAGGTGAAGGAGACGCAAGGTTCTCAAGAACCAGATTATTGACAGGCAATAAATAGACAGGTTAACCACAATTATATATATATATATATATATATAAGAAGAGGATAACCCAAAACTTTAAGCATAAGTATGATAGTAAACAGAGCTTGTTTGTCTGAAAGAAAAAACATTAGATGCCACTTTTAAGATACCGAGGTATCAAAGTCATAAAAGCCTGTATTACAAATCAATGACATTAGCGTTAGAAACGCTCGGCACATATGTCTGCACTTATGCTAGGTTCACCTTCGGAAATGGAACAGTCTGGATGGGCAACACAGTGCCCTCACTTAGTTTGTAGTACAGTATGTAACTACACACTCACCCTGGAATTAATTGTCCCAATTAAGACCACTGTTCCTCGCAGAGTTAAACAGTAGGGTTAACACCGCGACCCACTGCTACCACAGATCTCTTTTAGTTCCTCTACTTGCTTCGCATAGTGGCGAAAGAACACTCTGGAAGACTTCCAGCCAGTGTATGAACGGAGATGTTCAAAATCCATACAATTAAAGAAATTTAAGAATGAGGCAACTTTCCTCGGATCGTGACCTGCGGGTGTATTGTCAGGATCCGCTCTGCGAATAAAATATGTGATTTTCGCTCTGAGTTGATTCAGAGATAAATTTGAGCCTGATGTTTCTCCCCTGAATAGTTGACCACCCTTGAAGTCTGAAGTTCTATGAAGATAGACCTTTAGGCATTCTACTGGACATAGAGATGCATCTTCTTTCAGAGGGCAGATTCTCCAGGGACCCCACCTGTTGGTGGGTAACTCATTCTTGGCGAGAAACGTAGGATCCGGAAACAGGTTCAGTTCTTCCCCATCCAGGAACTGAACACGACCTGCCTCTCTCGAGAGGCTACAATCTCACTAACCCTGGCCCCGGACGCGAGTGCAAAATAGGAAAATAACTTTTTGTGTCAAATCCTTTAACGCACACTCTTCATTGCTCAACAGAGAAGCGAAATGAAGAACTTGTCTAAAGACCATGAAATGGGCTTTGGAGGTGCTGAAGGTCTGAGCCTAGCACAGGCTTTCGGGACTTTATTAAAGATCTCGTTACCTAGGTCGACCTGGAAGGCATATAGAATGGGTCTTGTCAAAGCAGACTTACACGCTGAAATCGTGTTCGCTGCCAACCCTTGACCATGGAGGTGGGGAAAAAAGATAAGCAGAAGTCTGTCAAGATCTCCTGCGGAATCTTCGCCTTGACAAAAGGCCACCCATTTTCTCCAAGATGACTCATATTGCCTTCTAGTAGATTTGCATTTATATTCCTCAAGGAAGTCTATACTGGCTTTCGAAATCCCGAAACGCTTTCTCACCGCTAGGGAGAGAAAATCATGAACTGCAGGGTCCGGGTTTTCTGTAATGAAGCGCAGACAGTTGACTTCTGGACTCGCTGGTCAGAACTGGATCTGGTAGTGGTACAAACTTCAGCTACAGTTCCAATGCCAGGAGGAACCACACGCTGTTCGGCCACTTGTGGGCCACTATTGCCGCTACCCTTTGAAGGATCTCAGTTTGTTGAGGACCCTCAACAGAAGGTTGTGAGGAGGGAACAGATAAATCTTGGACCATCTGTTCCAGTCGAGGGACATCGCGTCCACTGCTTCCGCTAAGGGGTCCTCGTACGGGGCACGTACAGGGGCAACTTCTTGTTGTCTTTCGTCGCAAAGAGGTCTATCTGCAGTTCTGGGACTGATTCAGAATGAAGGAGAATGATCCTGCGTCTAAGGACCATTCCGACTCTATCGGTGTGAACCTGGATAGAGCGTCCGCTGTCACATTGCGGACTCCTTGAAGGTGAACTGCCGACAGGTACCACTTCTTCTTTTCCGCCAATCGGAAGACGGCCAACATCACCTGGTTGAGAGGTGGTGACCTTGATCCTTGTCGATTCAAGTATCTTACAACTACCTCGCTGTCTATTACCACTTTATGTGGAACGAATGACGTGGGGAGACTTTCTTAAAGGTAAGGAGCACTGCCCTAGCTTCTAGAAAGTTTTATGAGAAAGGTCTTGAATAGCCTGGACCAAGTCCCCTGGACTTTTTTCCGATGAGAGTGACCTCCCCATCCCTCCTTTGAGGCGTCTGAGTGAATCGTCACCGACGGGGGAGGTGGCTGAAGAAGAACCTGACTTCTTTAGATGTCTGGCTTGGGACCAAGGCCTGAGAAGAGTACTTAGCCGAAGCGGCTGGTCTTCTCAGATCTCTTCACGTGTTTGATGCATAACTTCTCCAAACTCCGATTGCATCCTTTAGCTGTGCTCTTAGCACTGGGTCTGTCACCGAAGCAAACTGGAGAGAGCGCAGTACTCTCTCCTGCTCGTGTCTTGATATCCTTTCGGAATCTTGAAGTCTCTTGACAGAACCCGCTATCTCCTTCCTTTTCTTCGCCGGGGTGGAGAAACGGTGTGACAAAAGGTCCCAGTGGATCTTAGCCACTGGAACTTTTGAGATGGAGAAAGTCGAGACTATTTCTGTTGATCTTGAAGCCTAGGTACTCTAGGAACTGGATCACTTGACTGGAAGCTTGCAAGCATTCTGTCTCGGATGCTGCCCACACCAACCAGTCGTCCAGGTAGGCTACTACCTGAATTCCCTTTAGGCGAAATTGTTTGAGAGCTACGCTCGCAAGCTTCGTAAAAATCCTTGGGGCTATGTTTAGCCCGAATGGCATGGCTCCGAAGGCGTATAGTCTTCGTTGTAGCCTGAACCCTAGGTAGGGGGAGAGTCGATGGCTAATTGGAATGTGCCAGTAGGCGTCTGACAAGTCTATAGAGACGGAATATGCCCTCTTGGGCAGTAAGGTCCTTATGTGTTGCAGTGTTAGCATTTTGATTTTGCAATTCACTATGAACTTGTTAAGTGGCGACAAGTCCAGAATGACTCTGAGCTTTTCCGAGTCTTTCTTGGGAACACAAAACAGCCTCCCTTAGAAATTGATGGGCTTCACCCTTTTTCTCCAACCGTTCTTGAACGTACTCCTCCATAACGGGGGTGGAGTGTTGGAAAAACCGAAGGTACGGGGGTGGAGTGCTGTACCAGCTCCCGCCCAGTCCATTCTTGAGTAGGCTGTGGGCCCAGGGATCGAAGGTCCACCGATCCCGAAATTTCAGAAGTCTCCCTCCTACCGGTATCACCTCACTTGGACTGCCGTCCTGAGGTCTTGCCTTCCTGACCACGACCACCCCTGAATCCCCTTCCCCTTGAGGGGCGTCTAGACGAGCCTCTGGCTGCTCCTCTAGGCTTTGCTCGAAAGGAAGTAGACTGCCCTTCGAACGCTGGGGTGAATGCCGTGGACTGTGTCGACACGGCCTGGGGTACCAACTGAAAGGGGGTCGGGGTTTGTGCCACGATCTGGGGCACTGGGGGCAATGGCAATTGCAGTTGCTGTTGCTGTCTAAGAGGCTTGGCTGGCCGAGACGGTAGCCTAGTCCTCATAGTCTTCCTCTTTGGTTGAGGACCCTCATCCGGGGAAGACTTTCTTTTGATAGCCAGGCCCCACTTCTGGAGAAGGTTTCTATTCTCCAAGGCGGCTTTATCAAAAACTTCTTTGACCAAGTCGGTAGGGAAAAAGGTCTTTTCCCCAAATGTTGGAGGAGATTAGTTTCTTTAGCTCGTGCCTCACCGTAGTCGAGGTAAACACGAACTCCCTACAAGCTCTCCTTGCCTTGACGAAGCCATAAAGGTCCTTCGTCACTGTGGCCAGATGAGGCTTGGCCACTACCATGAACATTTCATGGACCTTGGGGTCACTTGCCATCGTCTCGAGAGTAGTCTGAAGAGACATTGAGGCAGTCAGTCTTTCTTTTGTATCGAACTCACTTTGCAAAAGAAAGTCAGACAGCTTAGGGAGGTCCTTGCCGAACTGACGTCCGGCAATATCAGCCACCAACTTTCCCACTGAGAACGTAAGATGGACGTCCTTCCAGTCTTTGTGGTCCATAGGCAGGGCCAGCGACAAGGGTTTACACTCCTCTAGGGAGGGGCAAGACTTGCCGGCCTCGATTGCTTTTAGTACAGCCAGAAACCCTTTCTGTAAAAGGGGGAAGGCTCTAGTAGGCGAGGACACAAAGGAAGGGAGCTTCCTATTCAATGCAGCTACCTTTGAGTTAGAGAAGCCCCTCTCTTTCATCGAGGATGAAAGTAGAGCTTGAGCCTTAGCATGGTCCATCACTATGACCTCCTTCGGCTCTGTCTCCTCCTTTGAAGCTGGTTCCTTCCTCAGCCGGACATAACAGTCCGGATATGATGCCTTGCTGGGCCAGAATTCCACCCTCCAGGGGAACTGAGCCCAGCTTATCCGAGATGACGATCTTTCCAGTCGTCATCGGCATGTGCTCAGCATACCTCCATGGGTTAGCATCTGAGCACAAGGGAAGGTCTTTCACATTGAGCTTTTTCTGGGGCCCATGTGATTCTGCAAGGCACTGCATTCGCAGTTCCATTGCAGCCGCCTTCTCCTGATTCTCCTTCTGCATTTGTTGGATCATTCCAACAATAGAAGAGAGGGCCTGTCCCAGCTCTACTGGGAGACCGGCCGATGTAGAGGGGCTTGAACTTCATCCTGGGCTTCTGCCAGGAGGTCTTCCTCCTGACACCCGTCCACATCAGATATCCTGTCATTTAGCTGGATGTCTTGCATCGCGACCGCGACTTCAGCATCCACCTGGATCTGAACTTAGGGGATCTCCTCTTGAGGCTGGGGAATCACTGCATCAGCTGATGCCTTAGGGAAAAGATACGCCCTCATCTTCTCACTTGGAAGATAAGGGCCAGAAGTGTTCTTTTGGAAGCCCCTTACCCAGGTACGAAGCTTCTTCCTAGCTATTTAAATGTCTCATTAATCAGGTTAGTGCACACAGTACATACCTGAGGGTCCCAATACCGGAGATCATCCTTGGAGACAGCGTATGCTGCGTGTCTCCTACAAAACTCATGTCCGCAGAGGTTCTTGCTGCTGACATTGCAGAAAGCACTTCCCCACTTCGGAGTGTCCTTCTGTAAAGAGAAGAAATTTCCATGAGTATCAAGTGAACTATGTATCACTGGATATGCATAGTATAGCATAACAATTCAGAAAGGAAAGACACACACTTGTGTTTCCCTCACAACCCATTGTTGCAGCCTTCCAGATAATAAAATCAAAAATGGTTTATCTCTTCTAGAGTAACCAATGCAAGGTTTCCAGAGGAAACAGGTGGAGCTCACACCTAAGCAATGATTTTAAAATACTGGATAATAGACAGGGAAGAACTCAGCTTCCTATCTGAGGGCAACAGCAAAGGGATGTGCAAGAAAACACAATAGTGTTAGAAGATACAGTGCTGTACCAAAACCTTTACTATAGTTTTCTTCTTACTGTATATGCTATACAGAAGAATACTAGTACAGTATAGGGGGATGTGTGCCGGCCTGCCTTTGCCGGCCGGCACACACCACAACTAGCTTTAAAGTATACTACTTAACAGCTATAGGGCGGCAGCACTCTGGTTCAAATGCCTGTGCCGGTCGGCAGCAACTGCCGGCCGGTAACAGCCAGTGTTGGCCGGCAATGGCTGCCGGCCAGCAACTACACAAGGTAGTACCCAGCTGCCGGCCACACTCTTGGTGACCGGCAGACAAGGACTGACATAAGCCGGCCGGCAAAGGTACAAGACCGATGCCAGCCGGCAGCAAAAGAACCAGAGAACTACCCTGCCCGGCTGCCGGCCTCATAGACCGGCAGCCGGCCTCATAGGCCGGCAGCCGGGACAGGTACAGCACTAGAAGAAAATAGAATGGATGCCGGGATAAGAGTGTACACTACCTCCAAGCCCGGCAACCGAAAGAGTGCATATAAGGAAGGGGAGAAACTAATTCAGGCTTCCTTGACCAATGCCGTCCGGCTCTGCCGGCAGGCATGGATGAGGGACCAAGAGAGGTCCGGGCAGCACTCGAAAACATAAGACCCTTGCCGGCCAGCAGCTCTGCCGGCCGGCAATGGGCTGAGTCAATTCCACATCCCAACCTATACTAGGTCCAGAAGTAGAACGACGTACAGTACAGTAAGACCCCTGCCGGCCAGCTCTGCCGGCCGGCAAGGTACAGTACAGTAATGGCTAGGCCATTACGGAGATAAAGGGGGAAGGGACAAGAGGGTCCTGCCAACCTTGCTTTAGTGACAGATCACCCGCAGCCAAGAAACTTATCTTAGCCTAAGGGAGATCTAAGGGAAAAGGCCAGCAATACTTGCCAGCTTCCAGAGCACCAAAGCAAGGAAGGCGTTGCTACTCCCAAGGGAAGAACTTATCCTCCCCCGAGAACAGCAACAGGACTTAGTCTGGTCGATCACAAAAGAAGGAATCATAACTACAGAAACCTTCGGTAGTGACCTAAGGGAGCTAAGCTCCCTTTGTACGTGTTAGGTCAGCGAGGGGGACTCTGCCCCAAGCCAGACAACACAGACTCAGACTAAAAACTCTGTTGTTCTGTCCCTCTTGAACCATAACTACAGGAACAGGAAGGTACAGTAACACCCTAGTATAGTTTTATCGAAAATAAATTCGGAAAAAACCACTTAGGGATAAGCCCAAGGCTTAAACAGAGGGAAAGGGATTGCATACCTTCTCCGAAGAAAAGAAAGCAACCGGGGAGTATGATAAAGTATACTAAGGCTCCATAAGCAATTAGCCTAGGCACCAAGAGAATCGATTACCTAATTCACCGAAACTCACACGTATACAATCTTGGAAATATTCCACACAGTCTAAAATGTATAAATTATAGCCTAAAGCTTCAATAAAATTTTAATTACACTCGGAAAAACCAAAATCATGCATGAAGTACTAGGACCAAACGACTAGGCTACATGGCCTAGCGTAGGCCAGAATGGCGAATACTTCGCCAAATAATACTAAGCACGAAAGGAAATCCTATGTAATGCTAAATAGCTAAAATTTATTAAAGCAAAACAACCAGGAATGTCGCTCTGACTAACTAATTTATACCTAGCGAGCGACAGTGTCCAGGACACCTCTGGTAGGCTACGGCTCTTGTATCAAAGATTAATCCTATTAATCACTCAAAATTTTACCAAGAGCCTACATTTATACATAACAGACACTATACTCAACTTATCAGAGGCCGACGAAGACGAAGAAGCCATGAAAAGTCGAATAAATCCAAGATTTGCGAGAAAAACAGGAAAAAACACCGAGTTGTTAAGCTACGCAAAAAGGAATACAGGTGGCGCCAGGATTGGCGCCAGGCACGCATACGAATCGGGGGATAGGGAAGCCTTGGGAGCGGCTCCCCTTTTTCTTTCCCGAATTCGTATCTCGTCAATCACCTCCTACGAGACGAAATCTCTGTCCAGGATGTAGATTGCCATGTGACGTGTCTAGAATACGTCCTCTGATATGTCGCGATATCCCTTTCACGAGGGATACTCGCTCCAGGAGTTAGAATTCTGGTACCTTAAGGTAAATTCTCAGGGAATATCGCCGTAGTTGTAATATACCCTAGGAAGCTACCCTATAGGAACTTCCATCAGGACGACATGGCTTGAGCCCAAAAATATATATATATATATATATATATATATATATATATATATATATATATATATATATATATATATATATGTCCTAATTCGTGTATGTAGATTTCTTGTATGTCAAGGTAAATGAACTCAATATTCATGAGTATTCCACAAAAACTTATGTGTCTGCACGTTTTGCAATGGCTGCATTTTGATAACGAAGGCTGTAGTTACTTGCCGATGGGCACTCGAGTTGTTAAGTCCTTCACATGAGAGGGTAGATTGTGTAATGTGTACTTACGAACAAATCATTTATAATAAATGAAGAAAACCCATATACCGACGTCTCATCATCCGTCTGTACGGGTCATATTGGTGTCAGGTGTAAAATATACGTCTTTGTATGCTGTGAGTGAAGTTGTTCTTGAACCGGTGAAATAAAAGTTCAAGATGCCAAAATACACAAGGACTAACATAGCAGACGCAGCTGCTGCAGGAGATGAGAATGAAGGACCAGTGGGATATAGCGTTCCCGATGAAGAATATAGACAGGAAATTAGAACGCAAGAATTGGAAAATAAGGTAGAACAGTTGGAAGAGTTAATTAACAGATTGGTGGTGGAACGAGAACAGGAGGGGAGTGCAACCACAGCATATCCGACGTACATAAATGAAGTTCAAATGCACATAAGTGAAAGTACACATGCACAGCCGAGTGAAGATACGCAAATTGTAGTTCGAAAGTTGCCAGAACTCCAGGCAAAAGTTAGGCCTTTCGATGATCAACGGCCTAAAGAAGGTTTTCAATCAATTGAAGTGTTTTTGAGAGACTTTGAAGTAGCCACATATGGGTGGTCGGAAAGAGAAAAAGCAATTCAAGTAATTAGATTGCTGAAAGATGCTCCGTCAATGGAAGTAATTTGTTGGCCCAAGAAAGTTTAAGAAGTTATAATGAAATAAAACAACGTTTAATTTAGAAGGATGCATTGCCTGATGCGAGAAAGGGAGACCTAAAAATTACAAACCCAAAATACGGGAAGGTGATTCCGTTCTTAGTTTTGCAACTCGCATTTTTCAGGATTGCGATTCGATCGCTACGCGGAGTGCTAATCTCCCAGAAGGTGATAAAAAGGCAATTGCACGTAAACATTTTCGTATATTAGTAAACCCGTATTTATGTGGTTATTTGTTTGATGACAATCGATCGTTAGCAGACGTAGTGAGTGTGATACAAAACATTTTAGACAGTTTGCCAGAAGAAAAAAGGACTGGGAGTAATGGGGCTGATTCCAAGAAGTTGGCAGCCATGAGAGGAAGTCGACCCCCGAAGAGAGGTAAGGGAGAATGCAGTCAGCAGATTAGCCGAGTCTTCAGATTTTGGCACTATGGGGGAGAGGGGCACCGACGAGTGGAGTGCCCCACCTATGGATCCCCCCACTGTTACACTTGTCAGGCCTACGGTTATTTATCTTGAGAGTGCCCAGCAAAAAATGCCGATGGGGGGCAGGCTGGGGCACACGCACACCTCCCCCCCGCCCAACGTCCAAGAAAAAGGGAACAGAGGAAGGGGGAGGCGAGGGAGTTCAATGACCCCCCCCCCCACCCCACCTCCAATCCCCGCATGACATCACAAGCGGTAGCCAAGGAAGTAGTGACGACAGACGTGACAGAGCAGGCACTGGGACCTCCATCGGTGCCCCCGACCTCACCCCCGCAGCACTAGGGAGAGGACCAAGGGGCAGCGTTATGGCGGCCGAGGTCATTAACCCGTGTCCGAAATATCATAATGGCCAGCTGGGAATGCTAGCAGTTAGGATTGACCTGCAAGATAAATCCATCCGAGCGCTGATTGACATGGGAGCCAGTGTTTTATTGATTGTAAAAAAATCTCCTCAAATCCACTACAGCCAGTGGCATCCATTGTTCTTGACACGCCAGGAGGAAATAAACTACACATAAACCATACATCAATCGTCCAGTTCAAGGTGGGGTCTGTTAAGTTTACACATGATATTTTTGTCTTGCCCACCTTGGGAATTCCAGGAATAGAGACTATACTTGGAATAGACTTTATATCTAATATTCAAATTTGCATTTTTGGGGGAAAGATACAATAACAGTAAAAGCAGGAGGGTACATTTTGCTGATAGAAAGTCATGAGGCAGTAATTGCGTGTGTTAGCTCGGAGAGACATTTAAGTAAGGTACCAGCTATACCTGAGAGAGGTGAAGTGTTGTCCCCCCAGACCCTTATGAGCATATCTGTGACCCCGTGTCGCCCTCTTGCGGAAGGAACCAAGGTAGTTGTTAAACCCCATGACAATTGGGCCCATATGATATTAGAGGGCTTGACAGAAATTGAAGAAAACAAAGCTGATATAACAAGAGTTAATTTGTCTAATAAAAGATTTGTTTTAGGAAGTGATTCTGTGTGTGAATTAGAGTTATGTGAAATTACTTATAATGGGATGTTGGGAGCCACAACTCCAGTCTGCACAGGCGAACGCACTCAGAATTTGATTATGCAAGCGCAAAAATTATTTCCCTCCGAATATCAGCGTGTAGTTAGTGACATTGTCAATAATTATTGCGATGTAATTGCAATTGGAGATGAGCCACCCGGGAGGATTGATTAATATCCCTTTAGCATTGAAACTGGGCAGGCGGAGCCTATCAGGTCAAGAGCTTATAAGGTACCCATTCATTTCCAGGGAGAGATAGAAAGGGAAATTAATAAATTAAGGGAACAAGGGATAATCGGGGAGATCGAATCCACCAGGGCTTCTCCTATTGTAGCTGTTAGGAAAAAGGATGGCTCGGTAAGATGTGTGTTGATTATAGAAGATTGAATGAAATCCCTACGGATAATGTATTCCCATTGCCCTCAATCGAAGAATTACTTGTGAAAGTACGGGATAGCAAATATTTTACAACTGTTGATTTAAAATCTGGATACTATCAACTACCCATTCAGGAAGACAGTAAATGTAAAATGGCATTCATAGGTAAAGATCAATTACTACAGTTTAATTTTCTTCCTTTTGGTGTTAAAAATGCTCCAAGTCATTTTTCTAGAGTAATGATGGAGGCTTTGTCGCCCTTAATTTGCCATAATGTTCTTGTTTATTTAGATGATATCATGATTACAGTGAAAACAGATGAAGAACATAACAATAATATTTGTAAAGTTTTAGAAGCATTGCGACGTAATGGTATGAAAATAAATTTGCCAAAGTGCATTTTCTTCTGTAAACAGGTCGAATTTTTAGGTCACATAAAAACACTAGAAGGTATCCAACCCTGCCCGAGTAAAGTAGCGGCTATTACAGATTTCCCCAGGCCACATAACTCTAAGGAAGTAGATGAGTTCCTTGGGTGCGCTGGGTATTACGGTAAATTTATAAGAGGTTTTGGAGAGATAGCGAGACACTTAGATGCTTTAAAGAAACAAAAAGTAACAAATTGGGGATAGGAAGAAGAGAGGACCTTTAACCATTTAAAAGCTGCCTTAACTATCAATGAATCACTTGCATATCCTAGATTTGATCGCCCGTTTTTAGTGACAATAGATGCGAGTAGCGTAGCTATTGGTGGCATAGTTTCTCAACGAGATGATACAGGCAGAGAGGGACCCATTTGTTTTGCTTCCCGGGTGTTGAAAGGTACAGAAAAGAATTATAGTACATTCGATCGAGAGGCTTTGGCTATTCTTTGGGTTCTAGAGATGCATCGGTTCTTTTTATTAGGTCAGTCGATTGAGTTGCAAAGCGATTATCGCCCCTTTTCACCACATAGAAGGTAAGGCTAACAAGGTAGCTGATGCTCTCTCTAGAATTGTAGTAATAGGAGTAACAACTAGGGCACAAAAGAGGAACGAAGAACCTAACCAAAATAGTGAGAACCCCCATCATAATAGAGAAATTAGAGAACGGGATTAGAGTTCTCACGATGCACATGCAGTAGACGGGAGAGAGAGAGAGAGAGAGAGAGAGAGAGAGAGAGAGAGAGAGAGAGAGAGAGTCGACTCGGGAGAGAGAGAGAGAGAGAGAGAGAGTCGACTCGGGAGAGAGAGAGAGTGAGCCGACTCTGGTGAGGGAGAGAGAGATGAATATATATGGATGACCGAGGACATGACCTGGGGTTTCCAGAATGAATGCCCTGATGATGCAGGTTTGATTGACTTGTGAGGTTGGGACATAAAAGAAGTCCGAGAGGGACCGAAAAAAGAGGAATGGATGGAAAGAGTGTGAACAGTGATTAAAGGGGAATCGGAGAGTTATCCGTCATTTCTGAATGTGCCTCGTGAGAATTTTCTTTATTTAAAATGATGTCTTATATTGTGCTTACGAGAAGAGGGGAGGGGAATTTTGTGCACGGGTAGTTCTTCCTCCCTCTTTAATTAATCGAGCCATCCACATTGTACATGCAAGTCCGTATGCAGGCCATTTAGGGATTGATAGAACATTAAGGAAAGCACGTGAATCCTTCTTTTGGTTAGCAATGAAACAGTCTATAGAGAATTATATAAAAGGTTGTCATGCTTGTAACTGTTTCAAAGAACATAAAAACACTGTACCGGAAGCCAGAAAGTGGCCGATTGTTCCCATTAAATTTTATAGAGTGCATATGGATGCAGTAGGACCATTTCCTACTGGTTTAACACAACATAAGTATATATGTGTATTTGTGGATGCATTTAATCGGTACACTCATACTTACGCAATGTTGGATAAATCTGAAAATTCATTAGCCCAGGCGCTGTGCTCTTTCATTACTACGTTTGGTTGCCCGAAAATTTTGATAAGCGATTATGGTCTTGAGTTTATAAATAAGGTGGTGAAATCGGTCACGGACTTGATGAAAATTTAACACTTTTCAGTGACCGCATATAGGCCTTCAGCAAATGGCTCTGTAGAGTCGCATGATAGGGAAGTAGTGCGAATTTTGCGTTACTTAGTGGCTGATGACACTCTTCATTGGCACGCCATGCTTCCTACAGCTGAGCTAGCTTTGAACATTGCATATAATGTTTCGCTCAGGCACACGCTTTCTTTTTAGTGTATGGACAGGATCCTGTGTTATCATGTACGGTTCTCATCAATTCGCAACAATTGCCAAAATATTAAACTGAGCAATAGCGTGTATATCTATTAAATTTATTGAGGAGAGTAATGAACACCACTGATAGGTTTTTGAAAAGAGTAAATGAAAATCACAGCTCAAAATATGATGGTTTGTTCAAAACCGCACCAGTAAAAGTATTTGTTGGCGATCGTGTGTATTTGAAACGATTACAACCTAGGAAACACAAACTAGAGCAAGCGTATTTGGGTCCGTACCGAGTAAAGATGGTTAAGTCTAACACAGTGGTGTTACAAAGCATTGCTAATGGCACAGTGTCTGAACATCATCAGGCACACATACATGTGGTACCTGAATATGTAGTTTTCAAAAGTGTTCCTCCTTACCCCTGCATACGTGACATCCCTCGAGTTGATGAGTAGAATTTTTTTCCCTTGCTGTTGCTGTTGTTTGAACAGACCTCATTTCTTCTTTCGACGTGTTTTAAATAAACGTGATGATAACACTGTCTTGTGTTGATGCTAAATTTTTACGTAAAATGTTGTGGAAATTTTGCTGAGTGTGGAAATATGTATAACATTGTTGAGTAAACCTAAAAACATTCAGGGGTTAAATAGGTGAAGTGAGATCTGTCTGGCGGATGCTGTATTATTCATGTATTTATATTATTCATAGTTGCTGGCGCCGGGGTGGTTCCCGAATGGCAAGTGGCTGCGGGATTAAAGTTCAGCCTTGAGGATAGGCAGTGTTAGAGAATGTGTAGATGTGAATACCTTATACTTAATGTTATAAGAGAAGGGCGGGAAGATGAATGATTTTCTCGGGATAACGGCTAGTGACCACCGGTTGCAAGTGCAAGTACTGTAGTGATTTAAATAAATGTTGAAACGGTGGTAGTGAGATGTGTTGCGAAATTGTGCCGTAAACCCGGATAAGTAAAATCGAGGGATGAAGGAATATCTATTCCTACCCCTGTCCCGCCCAAGAAGCCCGTATTGCCTGCAACTAGTGCGAGGTTATTGATGAGGTTTTATAGACCTGATGTTATGGTTTTTTTTCACTTTTGGCATTCTGTGTTTTGGTTGCAGAGGTCTTAAGAAGAAATGAGTGGAGTTATTTATACTGTTTTGTGTAGATTTTTACATACAATATTTAATTTTTTTTTTTTTGGTGGAAGATGTGTTTTTTTTTTGGGGGGGGTGATTTCTATATATATATATATATATATATATATATATATATATATATATATATATATATATATATATATACATATATATATATATATATATATATATATATATATATTATGTTCCATTTCTTTTTAGTACATGCCATGCCTATTCCAGGTTGGAGTGTCCTCCATACATCATTGACTGGTGAGGGCGAGTGTGCACCTCCTCCCGGAGTGAGGAGCTTTGGTGGGGGGGGGGGGGGGCAGTAATGTCCTAATTCGTGTATGTAGATGTCTTATATATCAAGGTAAATGAACTCAATATTCATGAGTATTCCGCAAAAAACAATGTGTCTACATGTTTTGCAATGGCTGCATTTTGATAACGAAGGTAGTAGTTAGTTGCCGATGAGCACTCGAGTTGATAAGTCCCTCATATGAGAGGGTAGATTGTGTAATGTGTACTTACGAACAAATCTTTTATGTTAAATGAAGAAAACCCATATGCCGACGTCTCATTATCCGTCTGCACGGATCATATATATATATATATATATATATATATATATATATATATATATATATATATACATATATATATATATATATATATATATATATATATATATATATATATATTGCAACTGTATATTCAGTAGTTGGAGGATAATACCAATTAAACCAATGAACTAATATCAAAGAAAGTTACGCATCATTTTTAATTCCCTAATGAATTTAGAAATTTATATCTAAACCTGAGCAGCTAGCAGAGAGAGAGAGAAAAAAAAATCTTTTAACTGCTTACCGTGCACATAAAAATCTAGAAGATATTGAAAATCCAGTTACATTTTCATAATCTATGACATTTTCTTGGATATTTTTGTATATGAAATTAAAAAGAAAAGAAATGGCGTATACTAAGGCTGCTAGGGCTGATTATTGATTATTTTTATTTTTTTTTATTTTAAAAGAGAAAAGAAAATCCACAGGAAAAAAAATAATGCAAAAAAAAAAAATTATTAATCATTAAAGAATAAGAAAAATGCAAAATATAAATTACAGACTGAAATTCCTATCTATTAAAATAAAAAATTTCCTTCACATATAAAAAAATTACATTTGTGCTTTACTTAACGGCAGTTTAGGGCATTTTATAAACATTGAGGGGCTCTTTGGTTCTATGGAGTAGGACAAAATAATCTGAATTTTACTTTATAGGCTTTAAAGGTTTAAATACTGCTCACGAATGGCAGAGGTAAGGGACAGTGATATTGCCCTATGAAGCAGGACAATGCCCTAGCGACTGACCATATTGCATATGATCAGCGCCCAAGCATCATCTCCACCCAAGCTAGGGCCAAGGAGGGTCGGGCAATAGCTGCCGATGACTATAGGCTCCCCCAAAACCCCCATTCACAACTCACAAGGATGGTGAGGTTGCAACAACCAAACGAACTAACGAGTTTAAGTGGGACTCGAATCCCAGTCTAGCAATCACCAAGCTAGAACGCTACCGCCAGGCTACCACAACAATAAGACAATTCTTGATTATATTACATGCAACATTAGCCCTCACTTCATGACCCTTTTGGCAGCATTTTATTTTATTTGCCTATCCACAACAACAGGATAATGACTCAAAGCATTATCATACCTAGCAGCCAAATTAGGCAACACACACCTTTGCTCTTTTACAGGGACAGACATTTGAATTCCTGTTGCGTCGACCTGTCCAACAGCATTTTCTCAAATACCTACCGAGTGTAGGCTTACATGCCCTACAGTAGTCAGATACCTGCAATCAAGTTTCAATGGCATGCAGGTTTCTTTGAGGGCCACTGAATCCCTCCTGTATAGCAGCCAAGCATTCACATATCAAAATTCTTTAACACAAGCAAACCAGTGCAGATACCATTTTTTTGGACTTCACAGGAGTT
>NC_090736.1:87541867-87564023 GCF_036898095.1 Palaemon carinicauda
AAATGGGCAGAAATAAATGAAGAACTGAATAAAGAATGGAAAATTTTTTTTGTAATTGATAATATACAGGTAAATATGGACATACTTTACAACATACTGGAGAAAATTGTTGAAAAATATGTACCGAAAAAAAAAAAAAACAATAAACAAAAGACATGCATACCAAGAGACAGAAGGATCTTATTTCAGAAAATTAGAAAGTGGAAGAAAAATCTTGCAAAAGAAAAAAATGTGTGGAAAATGGTATGGAAATAAAATGTAAGATAGAAAATGTAGAACAAAAGATTATACAGTCGAAAGAAAATTAAAAAAGGGACTTAGAAGAAAGGACACTTCAAAATATAAAAAATCAAAACAAAGTACTTTACTCCTGTGCAAAAAAGATGAATAAAGGGAGATTAGAAATAGGCCCTCTAAGAATTGAAGGACGGGTAACGAATGAAAAAAAGGGAAATATGCAACATATTAGCAGAGAAATATAAAAGTGAATTCACGCCAAGAATTGCGAATGAGAATAATGAAACAGAAATGAGAGAAGAAAATGTTGAATATCTAACGGATGTAGATATTAATGAAGCAGATATTGTCAAGGCAATAAACAAAATAAAAAATGGATCGGCAGCCGGACCACATGGAGTTCCAGCAATTTTGTTAGAAAAAACTGCAAACACTATCGCGAAGCTGCTTGCAATACTGCTAAGACAAAGTGTAGATATTAGCGAGATATATGTTAAACATAAATTAGCTTATATAACCCCTATCTTCAAAAGTGGATCAAGACTAGAGGCAAGCAATTATAGACCTGTTAGTCTAACATCACATATTATGAAAGTGTATAAGAGGGTAATAAAAAAGAAAATAATGAATCATTTGGTTAAAAATAATTTGTTTAATGTAGGTCAACAAGGTTTTGGGCCCGGAAAAAGTACACAAACCCAACTGATAGCACACTATGAAAACATATACAAAAATATGATAAATGAAAAAGACACAGATGTGATCTATATAGATTTTGCAAAAGCCTTTGACAAGGTAGACCATAATATATTAGAGAAAAAAAATGAGAAAGCATAATATTGTGGGAAAGATAGGAAAATGGGTAAAAGAATTCCTGCAAAACAGAAAACAGATAGCGGTTGCAAATGACGAGAAATCAGATGAAGCTCAGGTAATATCTGGCGTGCCACAAGGTACGGTATTAGCTGCACTGCTGTTTGTTATTATGATCTCAGACATAGACTGTAATGTTGAAAACTCTGTAGTGAGAAGTTTCGTCGATGACACAAGAATAAGTAAAGAAATTACTTGTGATGAAGATAGGAACTTACTACAAAGATATCTAAACAAAATATATGAATGGGCGGAGATAATTAGGATGGTATTCAACTCCAATAAATTTGAATCAATAAATTATGGAAACAGAGAAGGAATGTTATATACATACAAGGGTCCTAATAACGAGACAATCACAAACAAGGAAGCAATTAAAGACCTTGGTGTAATGTTAAATAGGAATATGTTATGCAACGACCAAATAGCAACACTGTTGGCTAAATGTAAAGCAAAAATGGGAATGTTATTCAGACACTTTAAAACAAGAAAAGCTGAACACATGATTATGCTTTACAAATCTCATGTACGTAGTACACTCGAGTACTGTAATGTGATATGGTACCCACACTACCAAAAGGATATTGCACAAATAGGGAGTGTACAAAGGTCCTATACTGCTAGAATAGAAGAAGTTAAGGACCTTGAGTACTGGGAAAGACTGCAATTTTTAGAACTATACAGTCTAGAAAGGAGAAGAAAACGTTACATGATAATACAAGCATAGAAGCAAATAGAAGGAATTACTGAAAACATCATGGAGCTAAAAATATCGGAAAGAGCAAACCGAGGTAGATTAATAGTGCCAATAAATATACCAGGAAAACTAAGGAAGGTGCACAGGACATTAATCCAATATGCACCAGCATCGATAATGCAGCGACTATTTAATATGCTGCCAGCTCATCTAAGAAACATATCAGGAGTGAGCGTAGATATGTTTTAGAATAAGCTCGATAAATACCTAAGATGCATCCCAGACCATCCAAGACGGGAAGATGCAAAATACACCGGAAGATGCATTAGCAACTCTCTGGTGGATATACGAGGTGCCTCACACTGAGGGACCTAGGGGAACCCAAACATAAAATAAGGCAATAAGGTAAGGCTCTCTCTCTCTCTCTCTCTCTCTCTCTCTCTCTCTCTCTCTCTCTCTCTCTCTCTCTCTCGATGTAAACAATGGAGAAGCATCAGAGTTGGCAGCTGTTACAAGCGGAGTACCTCAAGGATCCGTCCTTGGACCCTTGCTATTTTTTATCTATATTTACGACAGAGATTCACGATGAACTAGTAGAAGAGCAAAATTTGCCGACGATACTAAATTGGGCATAAATGCTGCAAACTTAGAAGACGTAAAAGCCTTAAGAGAGGATATAATAAGGTTTGGAGAATGGTCCAGAAAATGGCCACTGCCTTTCAACTTTGCAAAATGTAAAGTCATGAACATAAGTTATAGTAACCCACAATCAGATTACTAATTGCTGGGTAATGAAATAGAAAGTGTGAAGCACTAGGAAGATATCGGTATTATTATCAGCAAGGATTTGAAGTTCACCAAACAAAGCATAAAAGCTGAAAAGAAAGCACAAATAATAATAGGCTACATAGAGAAAATTCAAATACAGAAACAAAGACATTATACTACAGCTGTACACCACTAGTAAGACCCCATCTAGAATACAAAGTCCAATTCTGGGCTCTAAGTATTCAGAAAGAAATAGATAGACTGAAAGTAGTACAAGTTAGGGTCAAATTGGATATTTGATCTACAAACTCGAAGACAAAGGGGACAGTTAATATAGGCATTCAAAATTCTTAAAGGAATAACAAATGTCGATTACAATATTATTCCTGCTTAGCACAAATCAGTCCAGAGGTAACAGTTACAAACTGGAATTGAAAAGATACAACACCACCCACTGTGGCAATTTCTTTACATAAAAAATAGAAAATACTTGGAGGAAACTTCCAGATGATGTAGTAAACAGTAAATGGATAAACGAGTTCAAAAATATGAGAGAGAGAGAGAGAGAGAGAGAGAGAGAGAGAGAGAGAGAGAGAGAGAGAGAGAGAGAGAGAGTTACAAGGATTTTACATGTCTCAAAGGCATTTCAGTCCATCCGTGGAGACTCCATTTGGTCTTACATATAGCGATTTACTTGAAGCTTTTAGAGAGTTCATATGATTACGAACTCTCTAAAAGCTTCAAGTAAATCGCTATATGTAAGACCAAATGGAGTCTCCACGGATGGACTAAAATGCCCTTGAGACATGTAAAATCTTTGTAACTCTCTCTCTCTCTCTCTCTCTCTCTCTCTCTCTCTCTCTCTCTCTCTCTCTCTCTCTCTCTCAATTAGTATGATAAAAAACGTGAAACTACCAATCAATTCTCCTTCTCTCAAGAGGTTACGCTCTTAATTTTTCCTTCTTGATTTAATAGTTTTCAATATCTTAGGGCACAATCTATGGTACCAAGCTCAACCCAAATTTCACTCTTATAGAGAAAAATGTTTGGCCATTATAGTTCACTTGTTGATTTGTTCCCAATTTTTTGTCAACACTAACCTATAAGATTAAGATCCACAAGAGACACATTCTCACCTGTCTATCGCCATTAGAGAAAAGATAATCACCTTAGCCTCGTCTTTCCATGGAACTATAATCCCTTCGACAATCCACCTGTCCACTTCTGTCTTCCAACCCTAAAACTTCTTATCACAACTTATTTGTCAGTATCACAGTTTTTCCAAAGCCACATGACTGCAACCAGCAAACACAGAATGAAAGACTGTGTCTTCAAAGGGCACTCATCCCCCTCACCACTAAGTCTATGCTCAATTTCTTGAGAAACTGAGGCTCACTTTAGACGAGTGCTCTAATTAGAAATCAATGAAGTCCTTCCCACGATGCCCGCTCGGAAGCTCTTCTCAGTAGCAGTGATTTACTAGCTGTGTGGTAACCCACATAGTTTTGGTGTAGTGATTTACAGAAACAACAAGACCACTTGTGAGAAATCTGATCCAGTGAAGACATGCCGCCTGAAAAGCAAAAATTTTCTTGTGTGAAAAAAAATCCTCTTATGTGAGGCAAGCCTAAAGCAACATCAAAGGTGGCAAAACATACCTTGCCCTGGGTCACTGATGAGACACCTCCTAATTTGTCAATAACCAACTCTAACACTACAAGAACATCACTAACCAGCTGATATGACATTACAGCCCTCAATTCTGCATGGTGAATGTAGTTCGTTTGGGGCAGGCATAAACTTTATTATCAAATCAATTTTCTTTATGGGGATAATGATGTTTACTTTTCTCTGAAATGTAATAATATAAAGCTAGGAGCCAGGAGTGAAGCCGGTTGGAAAACAAACACAGAGCTGAGACATATGCATAGGGTAAAATAAGTATAGGGCCTTCTAAGGCGGGTTGCAGGGGGCGTAGCCTTCGGAGCAGTAAGGATACAGCTCCTAGAATAGATTAGGTGAAGTTTATTTCGGTAAATTTATATTGTAGTACAGGGTGTGATTTCGAACAGAAAATATATGTTTTCCTATAGTAAATAACGTGATTTAACCGAATTTAATGTTCATTTCAACCGCAAACAAACAGATCAACCAATTCGGCTAACTTTAAGTTGACGAATTGGTTGCTGTTATTACGGATGAAATGAAGGTGAAAACCGGTTAAATCACGTTATTTCCTACAGGAAAACATTTATTTTTTGTTAAAAAGGTTAAATGTAATCACTGTTGTCATATATATTGTGTTGAAATATTTAAATATAAGCACTTGTTCAACGGTGTCACTTCATTTACGAATGTACTGCGAATGATAACATCAGCAACTTTACCAGTTATACACAGTGTTACCAACGCTGACGTATGGTACACAGAGTTACCAACGGTACGGTGACATTACTAGCGATAGCAATGCTAGATATTTCAATATGAATTTTAAATAATTTTTCCATATAAGTTTTACACAATATATAAAAAAGTACAAAAAGGGCACAGAACCTAACAAACCCACCTAACCTAACCTAGGAGTTCCCCGGTCACAAAACACATATAATGACTATTGAGGGATGACTTACCTTTATGAAGACGTCGAAACTTGCGGGTCACGGGAGGGTTAGACTGACGGCTTAACTCCTATGACTAGGATGTGGGTTGTTGTAGGGCCAATGTTTATGTAAAAAGTGGTTTGCAAATAATATTATCTTCCATGGGGGTAGACGACTTTTTCCCAAAAATGTACCTTTATAAGAAATAATGGTATAATCACAACGACGTTTCTTTTTGGTTTTAGATATGTTGGTTTCGGTATTACAAAAAACACGTGAATGTCTTTCCTGTAAGGTGAGAGGGAACGACACTTGGGGCACTGTAAGCGTTGAGGAATTACATTGTGTGCTTTCAGGAAATTATCAACATTTGTTGAAGAATCATAAAAATCACCATGGAATTTAGCAAATGCTTTAGGTACGGAATACTGCAGCCATTACAAATATCTATAACTTCCTCCATCCCAAAATACGAAAAAATAAATCTCACTTGAAATGACGGACACCTTACTAGGACCAAGGTTTCAAGGGAAAAAGATTTGATGGAAGGGAAGAGATAAAGGAAGGGGGTAGGGAAATATCAGTTGACAACCCCTTGTGTAAACTTTGAATACGTATCGGTTCGTAATTGGTTAAGGGAAAAACAACGGAGTTTAGAGGGTAAACATGAATGAACTAAATAGGGAAACTAGTCCAGAGAAAGTATCTATGTGAAACAGGGTAGTGAAAAGGATATAACAAAAGAAATAAAAACAATATAGGAAGATAAAATGGAATGTATGATAAATAATATTGAATGGGAAAATAAAATGAGATGCTTTTACCATGAATAAACTGGATAGGGAAACTAGTCCAGAGCAAGTATTTATGTGAAACCGGGGAGTGAAAAGGATATAACAAAAGAAATAAACCCAATATAGGAAGAAAAAATGGAATGTATGATAAATGATATTGAATGAGAATATAAAATGAGAGGATTTTAAAAGGTATACGATAATAAAACGAGTAATTGGAGGAGGAAAAGCTTCTGCGCAGGGGGGTGGGGGTTTGGGGTTTGCGCAGGTCGAAAACAGGTATGCATGAACGTACATACGTACGGGTGCTAATGTTTGCAGGGAATGCTAAGATTTGTTCTACATCAGACGTTGGCAGACTGGTTACTGTATTTTTTCATGAAATAATCTTTGCAACAGCGCCTCCAAAATTTATCCAGATATACTGTTTTGTATTTTCCTCCGGTTATAATACATACAAGAAGGTAATGTATAGAGAAGAAAAGGCTTGTTTTACGATTATATATAGTTTCCCCAGTATGTTTTCCCCACCAAAAACCCCGAGTTCCCACTGGGGGTCCCCCATTATCGTAGGATATAGATGTATATATATATTTCTGAAACTATTCATTTGCAACGGGAACGAGTGTCATTTTCGAAGAGAGCGTAATTTTTTCTGTATGAAAAAGTAGTTGTTTTCCTAGGTTACATTGCCCTATAATACACTATAATAAAACCTTTATTTTCATTTTAAAATGTGTTTTTTCGTGATAACTTGTTAAATGGGTGTCAAATTTCATAACTTATTGGTGAAGACAAGCACAAGAACACCACCTAACCTAATAGCCATATTCTTAGCCTACCCTCAGACTAGGTCTCAACTCTGTTTCCTTCTCAACTGGCAAGGTAAATTTAAATCATAATATTTCTTAAATTGTAAAACTACAATAGCTTCACATCGTATTTCAGACCAACACAAACAATATTTCTCCATAAAGGGAATCAATTTGACAAGTCATAATATTCACCAAAAACTGGCAAAGTCGGATATTACCTGTAGCTTAGTAACTAAGATTACCTTTTTCAGCCAAGATACAACAGTGTCCATTGTGATCTTATACAACATGCTTTCTTGGAATAGGCCAGGATAGATTGTAGTTATACATCAACCAAACATTTAAAGCATTTATTTATAAGTGATAAAATTGACCATGTGCCTTAAAAACCAATCAGAAATAGATCATGTATTCCAGTATTGGATGAAGAAATGCTCAAATAATCTGAATAATTCAGCAAACAATATTTAAGAGATATCCTTAATTCCCTTTGCACAGGATTTGATTAACACAGTAAATACTAAATATTAGATTTCTGTCTGTTTGTCTGTCAGATTGCCTTACCTTTGTGTAAGACACGGGCTCTTGCCTTAGGCAGCCCGTAAGAGAATATTGTTTGAAGTGTTTTTGGTATATTAATATAGTAATATTATTGTGAATATGGTGTCTCTGGGTAAACTTAATATGAAAGGGATGCAATGAATAGTGTTCATAATTACTTTGTAGCTTAATATTTTGGTTACGTTAAATTTAAATAGCCGAGGCTATTTGGTGTCATGGTGTGAGGCCAGTGTTCGTTTAGACCCGGTGCTGACAACAACTCCTGGATTATGTACATCGTAACCTCCCGAAATTCTCACTGCAATTCCCGTAGAGTTCAACCACAATGTCCGTTTTTCATTTAGGAAAAAGGGCATGGAACTTTTATGATGAAGAAGAAAGACACTGTGAAGACTATTTCAATGGCCAAATTTGTGACTGTGATAGCTGTGTGGCTTACCAGCTGCGCCGAGCTGAGATCTTCAAAACCATAGCTAAATTGAACTCTTTTGTAGACCCAAAAGTTCAAAATCACCATGTCAGTTGTGACTGTGAGGGTTGCAAAGATATCACTTTCAAGATGATCGAGCATGATAAAGTGGTTAATGTCATGAGAGCTGAGAAGAAGAAGAATAAAAGGAAGAAGACTTCTGTCACATCTTCACCAGTGTCAGACTTAGCCCCAACATCACCTATTGTGACTCCAAGGACTGAGAGCACAGACTGGTCCTTGTCTGTCCCTACAACTCCTCAGCAATCAGGTGCAACAGCAGTCATCCCTTCTACCAACGAGCCTGAGTCCTCCAAATCCATGGAGACCGAACAAGGGGCCCACTCCACGGACTGCAACTGCATAGATTGCCTCCAAACTATCCTGCAAGAAGCCACTGCCATACAAGAAAACATCCCAGCTACGCAGCCAAAGAAGCCTCTGCCAAAGTTTCGACTTTCACAGGCAAACCACGAGCTCTCTTATGCCTCTGTTGCTGCCATGGCTGTCAAGCCTGGCATGACACTCACTGCAAGACCTAACAGGAAAGGTGACCTTATCATCTATCCCAAGGACATCGAGTCAGCCAGATTCCTTCAGGAAGACCCCACCTTAACACTGCTGGATCCTGCTTTTATCAGGAAGAAGGCAATCATTACCAGGTATCCTGTGAAGATGCCTATCTCCGTTGTAACCTCGTGCAGCAATATTGACTGTGCTGTTCGCTGCACAAGCAAGGATGACGTTCCTGTCCGACGCCTAATCGCCACCTTTATAGGTCCAGTTCCTTCCAAACTGGACTTAGGAGTCTGGGGTACTTTCCCATCGAGGAATACACACCTGAGCCCCTTCGATGTTACAGATGCCAACGCTTTGGACATCATAAAGAAGAATGCAGAGGCCCCATTATTTGCGGTATCTGCAGCCAGCGACATAGCACAGAAGTGTGCATAAAGGCCCATAAAGAAGGACGACAAACCACATCCAAGTGCGTTCCAAGTTACACCATGCTTGGAATAAGCGCTGCCCAGAGCGTCTCAAGAGGATAGCAGCTATGAAGAATACATCCTCTTCAAACCAAAACAAACCAGCTTCGTCTCAGCCACCTAAAGAACAAAGAACTCCTCGCCAGAGAAGACCAAGTCAGCCAACTCCTGCCCCTGCATCTACACCTACAACTGCTCCAGCAACTACACCTACAACTGCTCCTAAGAAGGACCAGCAACGACCTGCAACTGTTCCTAAGAAGGATCAGCGCCGACTTGCAACTGCTCCCCGAAGGGACCAGCAACAATCCTCATCCTCGTCCCCTTCTCAAACCTTGACTCAAGCAATTGAGTCTCTCACCTTGCAAGACCTCATACCTATCGCCTTCCAGATCCTTACTAAAGTCCTCTCCCTCTCATCAACCTCCACCTTCCAGCAACTCCTGCAACAGTTCCATTTTCCAGCCACGGAGCAGAGATAATCCTTCCCTGCTTGCAATCCTCTCCTTTCCAATTCCCTATTCCTAAAAGGAGAATAGTTATTACAATGCTGTGTTCCTCATAAGGAAACAGCTCTTATTTTTCCTATCTCCTACCCTTTTTCCCTGTCCTACCTCTTCCTACCCTATCCTTAGGGGGCCTTTCTCGTGCTTACTGTCCGAGCGTTGCACAGAAATGGCCCCCTCCCCCTTCCCATCACAAGAGCAGGAATAAGCTTGTTTGCTTAAATCTACTACTATTCTCTCCTACTAAAATTCCTTCACTCCTCTCCCAGTCTCTTTTACTTACTGGGACTTACTACTATCAATACTATTTCCTCTGACTAAAAACTTTCTTTCGTGGACCTAAAAAGGAGTCCCCTTTTTCGGGTAACTTTCTACCCCTTCTCACGTCTTGTACCATTCCATTCCATCCCTCATTCATCATCCTTACCCCTCATTTCCTTCACTTATCCTTTACCTAACATTCCTTTTCCTATACTTACCTAACATTCCTTTTATTAATATAAATCTTACTCCTTGGAGTATACCCTTTACAGATTCATTCTCTTACGGGCTGTCTTTAGTGACAAGAGCCCGTGTCATGCTATATGCATGGCAATCTACTCATCATCATCATCATCAAGTGTGAGGCCAAAAGTGGTGGAAGTTTAAGTGAACTGCTTATCCACATTCAGCAGCCTGGGATTGGTTTGGTTTCCCAGGTGGGGATAATGGTAATATACCACGCGTCCCACGGGCTGGAATTTGCATAGCAGATCCCAAGTCAATTCACCCGTATAACTGAATGAGGGGCAGTGCCCTTTCGCATCCACCACGCAAAGGAACAAAGGAACAAGGGGGTGACAGGCATGACAACGGAAAAAGGGCCCGTTAGGGAGACTCCTTTTTAGGTCCACGAAAGGAAATTTGTTGATAGACAGAGTCTATCAAGTAGGAGAGAAAGTTTTACAGTAGCAAGTCCAAGGGAAGTAGGAGATCGTGGGAAGGAATGTAAAGCAATTTAGTCGGAGGTAGAAGAAGGCGCCATAAACTGTCCCAAGCAAGCTTAAGCAGTAGTGAGAGGAGATAGGCTGAGTGCTAGCTAAGAGTAAAGAGAGCTAGCAAAAAGTGGGAGAATAACAATAGTAATAGAATTTACAATAAAGTTAGACTTAACGCTTAGAGCACACATGATGGGATTAGAAGGATTGGAAGGATTGTGTGTGCAGGGAAGGGGAGGAAGAAAGGAGATAGGAAAATCAGGAGCTGTTTCCTTATGAGGAACACGACCAAGTAATAACTATTCTCCAATCAACTATTCCCACTTGCCCTTTGGTAGGGAGTGTAGGATTTAGGAAGGATAGGAAGGTTATGTATGCTGCAAGCAAGGAGGAAAGAAAGGAAATAGGAAAATCAAGAGCTGTTTCCTTATGAGGAACACGGTCAAGAAATAACTATTCTCTGATCAACCTCCCCTACTGTGCAAGTTGTATAGTGTGTTTGTTTATCTGTTGGGTAGGGAAGGGATGTGTAGGAAGTTATCCCTAATGGATAGAGGTAGGGATCAGTTTGTTATATGAATAATGGGTTTGCAATTCCAACAGTGATATGAGTTACCTAGCTATTAAATAAGAAATGAGTTTGCGTATGTGATAAATGTTTGGGTTAAGTAAGGTCTCTAATTTAATCTAAACTTAAGTTATGTGGGAGGGGGATAAGAGCATAGAAAGCCCGAAAGTGCTTGCGTATTTTCTAGTATGTGTTTAGTTACTTGTACAGCTGTTTAAGGAGGAGGGAGATTTATGGATTGACGGAGGGGGAAAGTTTCTCTGCAAGTTAAAAGGTAGTGTTCTAAGGGTTCGGTACCTGTGGGAAGATCACAATAGGGACATGGCATATTTTATATAATAACAATCTGCCAACTGCAGAGATAGCCAAGACGTAGTCTGAAAAGAATGGTGGTTAGTTTTCTACTGAGAGATTTAGACATATTATGGGGGATAATATTAGTTACCTCAGTGTACCACTTAGCAGAACGGGAGCCCTCATGCAAAACTTGTCGAATTAAGCTTTTCTTTTGGACATGACAATAATCAGACATTAACTTTTTGATATGTGAAAGAGAGGGTCTGCATGCTCTGCTTATAGTGGGACACCTAAGAGCACTGTTGGCAAGGCGGTCAGCTTCATCATATCCATGAATACCTACGTGACTTGGTATCCAGTTGAGGGTAACTTTCCTGTTCCTTTGAGCATGGGCTGTAGCCATAGCCTTTATGCTGCTAATCAAATAGATATTCTCATTAAAGTTACGTTTTAAAATACTTTGTATAGCACCCCGTGAGTCGGTGTGAATAGTAGTGTGACCATATTTTGAAAGGGAATTCTCCAATGCCTTTGCAATGGTATAGAGTTCTGCCTGTAGGATGGAAGCATGGTCAGAAAGCCTCCAACAACTGGAAAATGTGTTGGAGAAGACAGCAGGAACAGCAGCAGGTAAATTCATGTCTACGGAGCCATCTGTGTAATAAACATCAGTAGCACTGGTACCGGCAATGGAGGCCAGAGCTGCACTCTTTAACTGTTGAGGAGAACATTGAGATTTGAATGCTGGAAGAACAGTATAATTAACTTCAATTGGATCAGGGCTCCAAGGAGCTGGAGGGACATAGCTTGGATGAAATTGATCATGCTTTACATTAAGTATGACTAGCTGGATGTTAACATCTCTAATTACTTGAATAATTTTACCAATATAATGATCAGGGGGTTCTAGGTCTTCATGCAAATTTATGAATCTGTTTATTTTAGTTTTAAGTGAGGAATTTCTATTAACTTTTATAGTTTGGTAATAATGCAACACACACGCATTTTTATTCTATCCGCGAGAGGTAACAGGTTGGTTTCTTGCCTGAGAAGGTGAAGCCTTGTCCACATAGGGGCACCAGTAATTAATCTCATAGCATTATTTTGAATAACTTCAAGTGAAGACAGCAAATTTGAAGGGAGGGAAATGAGAGCAGGGGAAGCATACTCAACATGTGATCTTACAGCTTGCACATAGAATAGTCTCAGTAAATGAGAGGAGACTCCTTTTTTAAAGTAGTTATTCTTTTCATTGCAGAATAATGAGACTTAACTTTATGTCTAAGTAATTTAACCTGTGTGTGAGGGAGAAGCTTATGGCTAATATTGACACCAAGGTAAATGAAATTTTGAACCTACTCAATGGGGTTGTTGCCAATAAAAAGAGGGGGAGGAGGCTCAACATAATTAATAGCCATAGCCTTAGTTTTAAGGGGGGTTAATTTTCAAACCTAGTTCATTATATTCATGGACAATGGCATTAAGAGCTCTTTGCATTTTTTGAGACTGAAATTGTAAACGAACAGAGTGTGGACATAAAATACAGATATCATCTGCATATATGAACACCTCTATTCCTTGAGGAAGTTCTATAAGCAACAAGTTTTCAACGAGAACATTAAATAGGAATGGCCTTAATATTCCTCCTTGTGGAATGCCATTCTCCAGGGGGAGAAAAGGTGAAGTAGCACCTTGAAAAGTGACTCTAGCCTCCCGGCCCTGAGTGTACTTTTGGATCCAGGACAGCAGGTGACCTCTAACTCTCTTGCAAACAAGAGAGAAGAGTATTGCAGCCGAACTGGCGAGTTTAAAAGCCTTTTCAAGGTCCAGGAAGACCACAAGTGAATGTGACTCATTAATGGTGGCCATAAGGTCTGTAATACATTCATGAGTGCCTACACCATTAGTGAATGCATACAGCCTATGGTGTAGTTTACCAATCTTCCATTTAAGTCGGTTTAGGACCATACGTTCTGCAACCTTCTCCTTACAAGTGATCAGAGCTATAGGCCTGTAGGTGTTTTCCTCTTTTGGTTTGGGAACAGGTTGAGTATCCTGCTGCCTCCAGAGCCGAGGTCTAATCCTTTCAACATGGGTTTTGTTTATGCGTTTTGTTTATGAGTTGTAAGTATATCTCCTTTGCTGGGTCACCCATGCATTTAAGCATGCTGTAGGTGATAAGGTCTGTTCCTGGGGCTGTGTCTTTTGTCTTAGAAAGGGCAACATTGATTTCATCCATGGTGTACATTGCATCAGTATCATCCGATATGTTGCAAGCTGCAGTGACCATGTTCATCCAAAAATAGGGTAAAGGACCCCTTGTCTGTGTCTGGCCTCAGGAGCGAGGTTATCAGACTTAGATCGGTTGGCAAACTCTTGTGCCAGTCGTAGTGCCTGAGCTGGAGGATCTGGGTGAGACACCCTTACGGTTGGTCTCTTACCAGAGACTTTATTGAACCAGCCCAAGATCTTTTTCAAAGGAGTGGTGGCATTGACCTCGGCACACCAATCATACCATTTTTCATTTTTAACTTCTGACACCACCTGGGCAGAGTGTTGTGCCACTGCAACAAGGTTTTGATGAAGGGCATCAGTGTTGTATCTTCAGAAGAGTTTTCTGATACAATTGAGATGCTTATTCATGGCTTTAATCCTGGAATTGTAGTACCAGGAGTCCTTATGATCCTTAGAAAGGGGTTTTTTCTTTAGCATAGAGGATGCCGCAGCCTCAGTTAGTTGTTCACTGAGTGATAGAAGAATGTTATCAGCGTCTCCCGGAGGTTCAGCAGAATATCTTTTTCAGCAGAATATCTTTCAGCCCATGAAGTCATGTGCTGCTCAAAGAGATCCCATTTGGCGAAATCAGGGTTCCATGTCCTTGGAGGAGGGGGAGGGTCCGGCAATTTCTCCAACTGAAGAGAGAAAATAGTGCCATAGTGATCACTCGTGAGAACAGGATGCAAGTCCCAGGAGGAGTTGTTGCATAAGTCTTGGGAGACGAATGTAAGATCCAGACGTCCCCCAGCAATATGAGTGGGCATGTCTACATTATTGAGGAGTTTCACACCTGGAAAATCCTCAAGTAGAGAATAGAAATGCTCTCCGGTGGCATTGGTGGGGGAGGTAGACTTTAGGAAGGGATGGTGGTCATTAAAGTCACCTGAGAAGACGGTACTCTGAGTCTCGGCATCCGCAAAAAGTGGATTAGCATCAATGTCTCTTGCAGGGCTTTTGTAGATATTATGTATTGTTAGTGTAGTGTTTAAAAGGGTGATTTATACTCTGAGTGTCTCTGCTTCGTGACAGTCAATATCAGTAATTCTTTGGGAGGGAATTGTGTTTTTTATTAATGTTAGCAAGCCACGACTAGTGTCAGTGAAGTGGGTTCTGTGTACCTTGTAATTTGCAAATTTGAAAGTGGTGTCTTCTCTTAGTAGTGTTTCCTGCAAGAGGATGATGTCCGGCTTTTGTATGGCTACCTGAGACTGCAGAATAGCGTACTTCGGCCTAATTCCTAAAATGTTCCATTGTAACACATTGATATAGTTATTCTCCTGTGGTAAAGGGGAAGGGGGTAAACTCACATCACTGTCAGAGTCAGAGAAAATTAAGAGGAGAGAGAATGAGCTAGTGTGTCAACGATGAACCTGATAGCAGACTTCAGGGTCTCATCGAGGACTAAATTGGGAAAGAATTTTTGTATAAAGGAGATGATGGCTGGCTCCAGGAAACTAGGTTGCAGGAAAAAGTTAAGGATAGGATGGGATAGAGGAGATAGTGAGGCTTGAGGAGGAGTGTTTTGTTAAGGAAATGGAGGATAGTGAATGTTAGAGGATGTACTAGGGGGAGGAGGGGTGGGATCGCGAGATGTTGAGATATAGATTACTTCTGAATGAGTAAGGGGGTGTTGTTTAGGAGCAGGATTGTGTTGAGGTTTAGGGGGAGGAGTAGGTCTGGGGGATCTTGGTGATTTGGGTGGTCTCTGAGGTTTTGGTAGGGAGGCAGGGACAGGTTGTAAAGAAGGGGTTGTTTGTTTGGGAGTAGTTTGGGTGGTCTTTGGTTTGATACCATTTTTAAGGACAGCACCATAGGAGGGGTAGGTTTGGGGCTGAGGCCTGGGTAAAGGGTTAGTAGGAGCAGGAAGTTGTTGTTGTTGGGAAGGGTGGTTTAGGATGGAGCCAGCCGCACCAGAGTTAGGGGGGTTTTGGCCCCTCCTTGCATGTTCTCTCCTGAGTCTCTCCGGGCAACGTTTATTCTACGAATGATGTGACTGCTTACATTGAGGGCATCGTGGATCAGTTGGCTCATCTGCCTTATATTTAGTAAGGCAGATGGAGGTATCATGTCTCTTAGAGCAAATACCACACACAGGATGGGTAGCATGGCAGTTATTTTTATGGTGACCATATCTCTGGCACCTGTGACATCTGAGGAGGGCAGGGTTTTAGTCTTCTAATTTAAATTTTCCCCAGATACCTAAGTCTACACGTTCAGGAGGGGGCCCACAAAAGTACACTTTACTTTATTTGAAACACCCCCATCCTTAGGGGTGCATCTTTCAGCTTTTACAATTGAGGGGTGTTTCAGCAAACGGTCAGTGTCACACTTATAAGAGTAGCCGCAGACTAAATAAACTCTGCGTAGTTGGGAGGAGTCCAGTTTAACGAGTGACTCAATAGAACTTAAAATGTCATTTGCTGCCTTGTCATGGGGAGAGAGAATCAAGTCACCCTCCAAATTTGGTTTGACAGAGATGTTTATATGGGGTTATTTTTTCTCTATCCCCGCAACACGGGCATACGCATTACACTGGGGTGTGCTGACTGCTTTAAATTTAAAGAATGTAGGAGTAGAAGGAGAAGGAACCTTAGGTTTCTTACCTTTTTTTGTTGTTTACATTGATCCAGGGATGTTGATTGAAATCAGCTGGATCTTCATTGATGTTACTTGAAGTAGATTCCCCATCTTGAGTACGGGGAGTGGTGTTGCTTGATAGGGGGACAGGAAGTTCATTATCCTGTTCATCATCAGTGTTGTCAAGATTAAGTTTGAGAGAGACGTCTTCATTCCCAGAGAGGGTTTGATTTGGCTTCTTGGCAGCCTGGAGGTCGGGTTGAGGAGACGAGGGGGGGCCACGTTTCCTTGTTGAGAGAGAGAGAGAGGTATCATCATCATTGATGTCTTCAATATTCATATCATCAGTATCACTGTATTGGACGGTCGAAGGGTAATTTTTTGTGTTGATATTTTCCATTTCTTGAAGGAGTTGACTGTGTAAAGGGTCAACGAGCTCCCCACTGTCAGGGATATTCACAGTGGGGGGAGAGGCTGGATCATCTTCCCCTTCCATGGACGACGGGGAGTGAAATTTTGGTAGCAAAATCCGTAGATTTGCTCACTTTAGCACTTCCGAAAGAAGGTATGAAAACCCTTAGACTTTAGCGACCAAAAGTGTAATTCCGTTGCCGATGCACTAAGAGCTCCTACTGCTATGGAAGTTGCAGAGTGACTGAATTTTAGAAGGGTGCCAGCCGAAGCCCGAAGGAGAGAACAGGAACATCCTATCTATATATTCTATATCTCATTTATGGGAAGCAGGGCTGCCACCCATACTTTTCAGAAAACCCCAGATTCAGATGAAAAAAAACCCAGATTGCTAAACAAAAAACCCAGCACTATACTGTATGTAGTGTATATGTGTGTATATATATACACACGCACGTATGTATATAATATACATACATATATATATATATATATATATATATATATATATATATATATATATATATATATATATATATATATATATATATATATATATATATATATATATATATATATATATATATATATATATATATATATATATATATATATATGTATATATATACATATATATATATATATATATATATATATATATATATATATATATATATATATATATATATATATATATATATATATATATATATATATATATATATATATATATATATATATATATATATATGTATATATATATATATATATATACATATATATATATATATATATATATATATATATATATGTATATATATATATATATATATATATATATATATATATATATATATATATATATATATATATATATATATATATATATATATATATATATATATATATATATATATATATATATATATATATATATATATATACATATATATATATATATATATATATATATATATATATATATATATATATATATATATATATATATTACTTGGTAATAGTACTAAATAATTACCCTTGATGGGAAACAGAAATGTCCCCACCATCATTTCCTTACCTTCTCCCATAATTCAAAAACCTCCTGGAAGAGTATACCTGAGAGCTATAGAGCATACAGGTGGTAAGAAAACTATAGCCCATCGAGTTCCAGGGAAGGCTGTTTTGTGTTCATGCGAAGGACTCAGGAAATCTCCGAGTCATTCTGAACTTGTCGCCATTCAATAAGTTCATAGAAAACAGCGAGTTCTGAATGTTAATCCTTCAGAACATATGGACCTTGTCCCAAGCAAGGGTGTTTGTAGTCTTGTCAGACCTGAAAGGTGTCCTCTGGAACCTTCCAGTCAACCACCCCCCTTCCTCCTATCTAGAATTCAAGTTACAGATAGTAACATTCATTCTAGGAAAGATTCGTGTCGGACTCACAGTCCTAAGTATCTTCATAGGATTGGGAAACTTAGTCACGTCAAAGTCAAGCCTAGTAATGGTTCAGGCATTTATATACCTGAACGAGAGGCTGGGGTGGGCAGCACCCGAAGTGGCTGGCCAATGTGCATTCAAGGAAATGACCCAGTTCCCGGGACTTCACGGATGCAAGATAAGCTTCTAGAAGTCTCGACTTTCTCCACCTCAAGGGTTTCAATAGCTGGAAAACCATTGAAGTCCACAGTCAAATCAACTCTCCTTTCCCTTGGGAATATAAAAGGAGCTCGCGAGGTCTGTCAAGAGACTCAGGTAATCAGTCAGATTTCCAAGACGCCAACAGGGACAATCGCTAAACTTTCCCCAGTTCGCAATAGTGACAGACCTAGTGCAAAGAGCACAGCTGAAAGATGCATTAAGAGCCTGGAGAAAATACGCATCAAACACTTGAAGAGTTAAAAAAAGACTGATATCAGTCCCTCTTTAATCGCTTCTCTAACAGAAATTAAAGCACGAAAGTCCCAAGACTCTGCTGGTCCTATCATGAGTGGGAAGCCCCGTCCGTACAGATCAGACTTCCTACGACTGATCTGGGACACCGAAGCAATAATAAGACGTCACAATTGAACGTCTCATACAGTCTAGGTGAAGTTACCCATCCCTTTCTTAAAGGGATGGCACCAGCCAGCAGTTCATTTACAACGGATCTACAAGGTGACAGTGGATGCTCTATTTCGGTCCAAGCCGATAGAGTTGGAATGGTCTATGGACGTACACCTATTCCCTCCCGGTTGGGAACAAGTCCCGGAACTGCAATTCGACCTCTTCGTCACGAGCGTCTTCAAGAAACTACCTCTATATGTAGCCCCATACGAGGATCCTCTAGTGAGGCTGATAGATGATGTGAAGAACTTGAAGATGAGGCTGGTCCTAGCTCTGATCCTAGGTTTATTTCTGAAGATTCAGAAATTAACTGCCTTCGTTTTATCACAGAGAACCCAAGCCCTTCATTTCATGATTTTCTTACTCTAGCGGTTAGAAAAAGATTTGGGATCTCAAAAGGCAATATAGAATTCTTAGAAGAATATAAGGCTAAGTCAACTAGAAGACAATATGAGTCTTCCTGGAAAAGGTGGGTTGCGTTTGTGAAAGCAAAATGACTGAAAGAAATTTCAATGAACTTCTGTCTGTCCTTCTCTGGCCACCTTCATAGCCAAGGTCTGGCGGCCAATACGATAAATACGTGGAAGTCAACCTTGACTAGGCCTCTCCTATATGCTTTTCAAGTGGATCTGGTGGATGAAATCTTTAATAAGATTCAGAAGGCATGCGCTAGGCTTAGGCCCGCAGTACCACCAAAGCCCATTTCTTGGTCTTTGAACAAGGTCCTACATTATGCCTCATCTGTGAACAATGAAGATTGCTCTCTTAAGGATCTAACCCAAAAGGTTATTTTTCTATTTGCTATAGCCTCTGGGGCTAGAGTTAGTGAAATAGTGGCCCTATCCAGAGATGAGGGTCACATTCAGTTCACGGAAGTGGGAGAACTGAATCTCTTTCCTGATCCATCCTTTCTCGCTAAAAACGAGCTACCCACTAAGAGATGGGGTCCCTGGAGAATCTGCCCTCTGAAGGAAGATGTCTCTCTATGTCCTGTAGAGTGTCTTAAGGTCTATCTTCATAGAACTTCAGACTTCAGTGGAGGACAGCTCTTTAAAGGAGAAACTTCTGGATAAAAATTATCATTGAAACAACTAAGGGCGAAGCTCACCTACTTTATTCGTAGAGCGAATCCGGACAGTACTCCCGCAGGTCATGATCCGAGAAAGATTGCTTCATCACTGAACTTCTTTCAGTATATGGACTTTGAGCGTCTTCATTCATACACTGGATGGAAATCATCCAGAGTGTTTTACAAACACTATGCAAAACAAGTGCATGAACTGAAACACCTCGTTGTGGCGGCAGGTAGTGTATTAAAACCTGCCCCCTAATTACTGTTGTAAACAGTTAATAGCTTGGGACCTCACATGTCCTCACACATGTACTGGGTGAGAATCATCCAGAGTGTTCTACAAACACTATGCTAAGCAAGTCCATGACCTGAAGCAGTATGTGGTGACGTCAGGTAGAATACTTAACCTGCCGTCTAATTCTACAATGAACAGCTAATTGACTGGGATTGTCAATTAAAGGGAGAAGCAGTCACCCTTCTTAGGTGTGACCTCTCTTGATTAAGTGTTACTATGGTAACACTAGCTCTGTTCAAAATCCCAGGTCTGGAATTATACAGATAGCACTAGTGCCGGTGTACGTAGTACACAGTGCAGATAGAAGTAACCAGTACAGGAATTATGAAGAGAAATTGTTTTATAAATTTTCTTCAGTCTGAGAGTGGCACTCATCATTTCTTCCCTTTAAGAAAGAAATATAGTCTCTGTACTCGTTACAGGTATAATCCCATTGTCATACTACATTCGTTTTACTAACCATCCCTTTTAGTCATTTATTAGGAATAAATGTCTATTAGAATGTAGTGCGTCCATTTTCGCCAGACAATTGTATGTATACATGCCAGAGTTCTTCGACTTACCAAAGTAAGTATTCCTCATATAATTGTATGCTCACAAATATAAATATAAGAGACACTGATGTTAATTCAGCAAATATACAACTATGAGACTATTTGTATATTCAGAGTATACTTATGTTTGGTCATACAATATATGTTAACTTTGGGACCCCTTTTCTACTGTCTTTATGACTCTTCCCTGTAGGAGGCAGGAAGCACTAACATTGTTTATGATTAGTGATGATGACGAATAACAGTGACGTCACTTGTCTCAATTGGTCCCCATGACCATAGAAAAGGTTGCTATGAGGTTAAGGCACTGATGAAAATCCACAAATACACTAATGCTTTGGTATGCTTCCATCAGCACGACATGGCTTGAGCCCAAAAAACGGATTTTGAGCTAAGCAAAAATCTATTTTTGAGTGAGATAGCCCTATTGTTCTGATGGACCCACCCATCTCTTCTAAAAAGAAAAGATCTTCACAGTATCCCCCCCGTGGTACTGTATCTGTAACACCATGCTCAATGCTACAAGGAATGTCCGCCATCGTGGGAATGGCGCTGTTATCATACTCAATAATAGTACGAGAACGGGGTAGCCTTGATACGGCTCCCTTTTATTTTGCCACACCTCCTCGAAGCGTAGACGCTATTATGGGTGCAGATTGCTTTGAGGCGTGTCAAGAATACGTTCCTGATATTATGCGATATCCTTGAGAGAAAATTTAAGGATATTCGTACTAGGAGTTTGAATTCTGGATACCTAAAGGTAAAATTCTCTGGGAATATCACTGTAGTACATATATCCCTTAGGAAGCTACTTTAAGGAACTTCCATCAGCACGACATGGCTATCTCACCCCAAAATAAATTTTTCGCTTTGCTCAAAATCCGTTTTTTTCCCATGCAAACGTGATTCTGCTCAAAAAGAACTGAGGCAGGAGATATACACAGGATGCAAGAATGAGATAGTATTGCCAACTAAAACGTCCAATATTGCTAGAAAAATCCTTACTGATTCATTGAAATGTCCCACATTATCGAGAAAATTACCTAGGTTTTCCATTCTGTAATTAAATCAGTAGCTTATTCATTATTGTAAGGCTTGTCAAACTTATTAAAACAGATTCTTTTATTTGGATATTATTTACTGACAACCTGAAGTGGATTACATAAAACCAAAACTTGAGAAAATTCTACTGTAAGATTATTGAAATCTAGGCAGGATTTATCTCTAGCTTCTAAATTTGAATTGACAAACAAACCGGAGTCTGGCCCCATTCTGTTACCTTTCTTGGTCCTGGAATCTACCATAACTGAAAAAAAAATCCTTTCAGTGTCTGCCTTTGAATGCAGTGAAGTTATATTTAATTTTGCAAAAGAGACATCATTGCTAAATACACATTGATCAGAGAAATTTTTTAAACAAGACCAAAACGCTTCATCGCTCTTCTTATTCTATATTTCAGTCTCATCTACACTAAAATAAGCAGGTAGGACATTATCTACATTATTTCCTGACTCTAACATGGGCTATACTTCGCTACCAAAGTATCCAGCCTATCCTCGTCCCTAGTATTTGGATCTAGTGCTACTGATGGATTTGCGAATTTTGTTTCAGTGAACATGGAATCTAATAATGGTAACCTTTTCCTAATTTCACCAAATAATGTCTGAATTTATCAATAACTGCAAATTCTAGTACTTTTGACTCTGTAGAAAGAATAGT
>NC_090736.1:87564046-87711546 GCF_036898095.1 Palaemon carinicauda
GACAGCCGTCTCCTTCGGAACCGCAAGACCCAGCAGAAGTCGCTAAGTCGTTCATGTCAGTTATGCAGGAGCAACTTTTATCGTTATTTCAAGCGTTTAGCCGCCCTCACACCCAGTTCGACAGATGTAAAGACGACTCGTTACCCATCAAGAAGTCAGCTTCTAAGAGGGAACGGAGTTCCTCGCCTAAGGAACCCTTGCGCGCTTCGTCGAAGACACGACACCGCACTGCTTCCTCATCTGCTCGGCGCCAGGACGATTCCGCCTCTCGCTTTCGGCGCCAGGATGATTCTGCCTCTCTCTCTTGATGCCAGCCTGCTTCTCCAGGATGATGCTTCTTCTCGTCGCCAGGATGATTTCAGCTCTCTCTCTCGACACCAGGACTCTTCCTCCTCTCGTTCACGACGCCAGGACGACGCTGCCTCTCTCTCTCGGCGCCAGGATGATCCCAGCCTGCTTCTTCAGGACAATACTGCTTCTCGCCGCCAGGAGGATAGCAGTTCTCAGCATAAGGACGCCTCCTCCTCTCACCGCCAGGACGCTTCCTCCTACCGCCTCGAGGACTTTTCTAGCGCTCGGCGCCAGGATGACACCTAAGCTCGGCGCCAGGACGCAAGCGGTTCTCGGTGTCAGGCTGCTTGCAGCCCTTTCCTTCAGGATGAATCCTACGATTTTCCTTTGTCGGATTCTAGGGAGCCTTCTTCTCGAATGAAGGATGTTGTAGAGGTGGGACAGGATCTCGATGATGTCTCAGAAGACGAAGAGAAACCTGCTGACGCTGCTGGCGACTACAAGGTTCTCTCTCGCTCCCTCCTTGAACTGTGTGGGGAGGAGTTTCAACCTTCTGCTCCGCGTTCTCCTCAATCTCAATTTAGCAGGAAGAAGGCCAAGAAACAGTCGGCCTTCATCAAGATGAAACTCACTATTTCTGCGAAGAAGGCTCTCGCGAAAATAAACGATTGGATGAAAGAACGGAGACAAGCGGTTAAGACTACCTTCTCTTTTCCACCAGCTCGTCTTGCTTTGAAGGCTGGCATGTGGTATGAGACAGGGGAGCCTCTGGGTCTGGGAGTGCCTGCCTCCTCCCAGGGTGACTTTTCTGGCATCGTGGACTCTGCCAGAAGGCATGCACTCAACTCGGCCAAAGTTATGTAGTCGATGTCGGAACTTGATCACCTAGTCAAAGGGATTTTTAGAGCCTTTGAGGATTTTAGCTTTTTGGACTGGTCTCTAAGGACTCTGGCCAGGAAGACTGAGCAGATGGAAGGAACACAAGACCTAACGAATATTATGTCTTGTATGGACAAGGCTCTTAGGGATGGAGCAAATGAGTTGGCTTCGCTTTTTTCAGCAGGAGTCTTAAAGAAGAGGGCCCTGCTTTGCTCCTTTGCTTCGAGATCTGTGACTGTTGCGCAGAAGTCTGAGCTCCTTTACGCCCCCCTGTCACAACATCTTTTTCCTGTGGCCCTTGTCAGAGACATTACGCTTTCTCTTGCGCAAAAGGCCACCCAAGACCTCTTATCGCGCTCAGCTCGTAAGCCCTTGACAGTCGCTCCTTCGTCTTTGAAGCGGGAGGAATGGAAATTCCAGCAGCCCTTTCGAGGCAGGGCTCCTTCAAGAACTGACTTCAGAGGAAGAAGACAAGAGTTAGGAGCAAGAACGAACAGAGGTTCGTTTAGAGCTCGCTCCAAGAAATGAAGTGCAAGTCCTCCAGACAACAATAGGGGCAAGACTGTCACGTTTTTGGCAGTCTTGGAAGAGAAGAGGGGCGGACATCTGGTCCCTCTCAGTCATCAAGGAAGGATATAAGATCCCCCTTTTGAAGAAGCCTCCTCTTTCAGATACACCTCTAGCCTTAGTAGCGCAGTACACAGATCCGGGGAAGCGGAAGGCTCTTCTGGATCGGGTTGACCAGATGCTGGACAAGGGAGCGTTAGAACCAGTTCTGGATCTCTCCTCCCCAGGCTTTTACAATCGCCTGTTACCCAAGAACTCGGGTGGATGGAGGCCCGTTCTGGATATCAGCTCTCTGAACGTCTTCGTGGAGAAGATGAAGTTCTCCATGGACACGACTCAGTCTGTGCTTGCAGCAGTACGTCCAGGGGACTAGATGGTGTCTCTCGATTTGCAGGACGCTTATTTTCACGACCCCATCCATCTGGCTTCGAGGAAGTACCTGAGATTTGTGATCCAGGGCAAGTGCTTTCAGTTCAGGGCGCTTTGCTTCGGTCTCAGCACGGCTCCTCAAGTCTTCACCAGGATAATGGCGAATGTGGCAGGCTGGCTGCATCAAGAGGGGATAAGAGTATCCTTTTATCTGGATGATTGGCTAATACGTTCACGATCGAAAGAAAAATATCTGGAGGACCTATGAAAGACTTTCATGATGGCTCAAGAACTGGGTCTGGTCATCAACAGGGAGAAATCTCAGACCGAGCCGAATCAGACTATTCTCTATTTGGGGATAGTTCTGAATTCAGTTCTTTTTCGGGCTTCTCCCTCCCAGGAAAGACAGACCAAGTGCCTCGAGAAGGTCCGAGGATTCCTGAACAAGCAGAAGTGTTCAGCGAAGGAGTGGATGAGTTTACTGGGAACTCTCTCCTCACTCGAACAGTTTTTCTCGCTGGAGAGACTCCACCTAAGGCCTCTTCAGCACTTCCTATCAAAGGTGTGGAACAGGAAGACACAGGAAGACTCCTTTTCCTTCCCTATTCCAGCAGAGGTCAAGGATCATCTGATGTGGTGGCTAGATCCAGCTTTGTTAGGGGAAGGGATCTCCCTGTACAAGAAGAACCCAGACCTAGTGTTGTTTTCAGATGCGTCAGAGTCAGGTTGGGGAGCAACACTAGGAAGCAAGGAGGTCTCAGGCTCTTGGGAAAAGAGTCAGTTAGGATGGCACATCAACAAGAAGGAGTTGATGGCCATTCTGTTAGGGCTAAAGGCCTTCAAAGACTCAGTGTCAGGAAAGATTGTGGAGGTCAACTCGGACCACACCACAGCTCTAGCGTACATCAGGAAGCAAGGGGGGACTCATTCTCTGTCTCTGCTCGAAACAGCAAGGGAGCTCCTTCTTTGGTCGAAGGAGAACAAGGTAGATCTGCTGACGAGATTCGTACAGGGACAGAGGAATGTGAGGGCAGACATGCTCAGCAGGAAAGGGCAGGTTCTTCCCACAGAATGGACCCTCAATCAACAGGTCTGTCAGAGTCTCTGGAAGCTGTGGGGGTGACCCTTAATAGATCTTTTCACCTCCAACCAGAACAAAAGGATCCCCAACTATTGCTCCCTAGTTCCGGACGAGGAGGAAATAGCGGTGTACGCCTTTTTGATGGATTGGACGGGGACGGACACATATGCCTTTCCCTCGTTCAAGATCATCAATCTGGTCGTCAGAAAATTCACTCTCCTCGATTCGGGACGGATGATCCTAGTAGCTCCATTCTGGCTAACGAGAGAATGGTTCATGGAAGTGGTAGACATGTTGATGGACTTCCCAAGAATCCCTCCTGCAAGTCCAAAGCTTCTCAAACAACCCCACCTCAAGAGGTATTATCAAAACCCCCTCGTTCTCAAACTGACTGCCTTCAGACTATCGAGAAGCTTGTCAGAGCAAGAGGATTTTCAGCGCAAGCTGCGAAAGCTATCGCCAGAGCGAGGAGGGTCTCTTCACAGTGAGTCTACCAATCTAAGTGGGAGACTTTTAGAGCTTGGTGTAGGCAGCACAAGGTTTCTTCATCCACTACCTCTGTGAGCTAGATTGTGGATTTTTTATTATACCTCAGACAGGATGCTAAGCTGGCAGTGTCCACAATCAAAGGGTATTGAAGCATGCTCTCTATGGTCTGTAGGCATAGAGGCTTAGATTTGTCTCAAAATAAGGACTTGCAAGATCTCGTGAAGTCTTTTGAGACAACTAAACATGTTCAGTTAAAGCCCCCTTCTTGGAACCTGGATGTGGTTCTGAAGTTTCTTTGCACCAAGAGATTCGAACCCATGTCACAAGCTTCTCTTAGAGAGGTAACGAAGAAAACCCTCTTCCTGATGGCCCTAGCCAAATCTAAAAGGGTCAGTGAGGTCCATGCGATTGAAAAACAAGTAGGCTTTAATCAGAATGGAGTGGTTTGTGCCTTAAGGGTGGATTTCCTCGCCAAGATCGAGAACCCTTCAAAGCCCTGGCTAAGGACTTGAGGTCCCTAACCTAACTAATCTAGTGGGTCAAGAGCAGGAGAGGCTCCTCTGTCCAGTTAGAGCCCTTAAAGCTTACTTGTCTCACACTAAGAATGTGAGAGGCTCTTCTAGCTCCTTATGGTGCTCGGTGAAAGATCCGCAAAAACCCCTTTCAAAGAACGATTTGACTTTTTTCCTGAGGGAAGTTATAAGGGAAGCGCACCTCTTGTGTGAGGAAGAGCACTTCGGCCTTTTAAAAGTGCAGGCTCACGAAGTGAGAGCCATTGCTACTTCGCTGGCTTATCGTAAGAACATGTCGGTCAGGCAAATTATGGATGCAATGTTCTGGAGAAGCAACTCTGTGTTCGCCTCTCATTACCTCAGAGAGGTGAGAGTGGATTATGAGAAATGCTATACCTTGGGCCCATATGTAGCTACGGCTTCTGTATTAGGCAAAGGAGTTACTACCTCCCCTCAACCTTAGTTTTTGTATACCTGTGTCTGGGTTGGTGTTTTTAATGGTTGTCTGAGGACGTCGACTTGTGGTACAGTTACCTCAGTCTAGATAGATAATTTATATCTATTCTGCAAGGTTAGGTGGTTAGTTTTAGTGAGGTTGCAGTTTTTTATATAAGGGTCGAAGGTAGTTCTGAAGTCTAGTCAGATTGTTGGTCTCAAACTGTTGACAGACTCGATTGAGTTGTTTCAGCATGACAGGTCCACTCCTGGCTGACACTATTTGGGGAAAGCGATTCAAGAGGCAGGAACCTTTGAAGTCAGCTACCTTAGCAGGTAAGGAATCAAGGTGTGTTTTTTCTCCTACAACTTTTTGTTGTTTCCCCAATGATGTTTACTGTCTGTCACTCTCCTCCAAGTGTGTGAATCAGCTTTATATATATAACTGCCAGGTAAGTTCTATTCATAAAAATGGAGTTTTTATAATAAAACAAAGTTTGTTCCGTAACTGGAATACAAACCACGCTATTTAAAGTGGGGGTAATTACTTTCGCGTAGCTGAAAGGACGAGCCATAAAATTTCAACGAGGGATTATTACCCCACTGCTAGTTAGCGGGGGGTAGGGAGGGTAGCTAGCTACCCTCCCCCCTCACACACCTGTGTTGTAGCTCCACTTTTACTTTGGCTCTGGTGGTGATCGGACGTGTCCGCCTTCACCCTCGCCTCTCTGACAGCCATTAATCATTGCGTTTTCTTTCTTTTTCTTAGAGTGTTGTGAAGTTGGCCTCTACAATGCGGAAGTGCCCTGGGTTACCTGACCGCCCTTGTGGGACTTTCATGTCTTCCATCGAGACGGATCCTAACACCTTATGCCCTTATTGTAGGGGTCAGCGGTGTGAAAGTGATAATGTTTGTATGGAATGTAGGGAGTGGCCTACCTCCCAGTGGGAAATGTTTTCTCAGCGCCGGAAGAAAAAGTCCAAACGGGATATTTCTCCTTCAAAGGTTTCTTTGAAGAAGGAAAATCCTAAGGACTCTTCTTCCGTAGCCCAAACCTCCTCCGAAGCTCCCACTCGGTTGGCCTCTCGTGAGAGGCCGTCGAGTGGTAGCGTAGGCCGTACTGTTGTTGACCGATCATGGGGTTTGGGAGAGGGAGTCGCCTCCCATAGCGTGGCAGCTCCTTCTCCTCCCCCGGGGGAGGATTTAATTATTTCTCCTGTTAATAATGATCTTTTGCAGCTTTGGGCTTCTTGGGGCTTCAGGGTTCGCCCTCCAAGGAAGCCCTGTTTGACAGGATTAGGTTGGGAGCAGCTGTCAAACAGTCACCGGCGGTAGCAGAGGTTGACCCTCTGTCTATTGTCGAGGCTGTTGTGGCAGACGCTTCCAATGAGTGTTCAAACCCCTGCTCCTGTAGTAGCTGAAGGCTTAGCTCCCCCCTGCGAACATCCTTTGAGGGAGGATCTAAGTCCAACGATCTCTCCTGCGGGTGATTTGGCCCCCCCGGGGGAGTTCACTGACAGAGACTCCTCTTCGGAGGACTGCCGATGGTTTGCCTGCTGCTCCCAGAGGACGCATCCGACGTAAGGCTCGCCTTCCTCTTCGTCACCGAGGTCTTCCTTCTCCTCACAAGGGTGTTAGGAGGCGCCTCTTCGGATCTTCATCCTCGCAGTCCCCCGCAGAGGAACCTCATCCTTCAGCTACCGTTCCTGCTACTTCCTTGGACCTGGACCTCTCTGCAGATCGTTCGCGATCTCCTACGCCTGCCAGACCTGCTGACCTGCCTTCACCTTTCCTGGCTGCTGACGCGCTGTGGGTGCCCACACATCCCGTTTTCAAACGGGTACCAACCCCTTTGGGGCCAAAGGGGCTTTCACACATTGTGTGTAAGTCCCTTAAGCGCCAGGTTTCCCCTGTGCGCCAACGTTCGCCTGCTCGCAAGCTCTCACCGGTTGCTACCTCATCTCGCCAGCGCCCTCCTGCACGCCCACGAGCTCCTGCACGCCCACGAGCTCCTGCACGCCCACGAGCTCCTGCACGCCCACGAGCTCCTGCACGCCCACGATCTCCTGTTCGCCCTGCAGTTCCAGAGACTACGCGCCCACGATCTCCTGCTCGCCAACGGACCTCTGTGCGCCCTCGGCCTGATACACGCCATGGATGCCCTCGGTCTCCTGCTCGTCAGCAATCTCCTGCTCGTCAGCGATCTCCTGCGCGCCAGCGCTCTCCTGCTCGCCCTCGATCTTCGGATCAGGGCTCCAAGGAGGAACCTTCTTCCTCTCCTGCGCGCCAGCGCTTTCCTCCACTATCGCCGACTCGCCATCTGACCTCGCCTGCTCGCCATCCCTTGCCTACGTGCCATCGCCCGCAGTCTCCATCGCACGACCACACGCTCTGACGCCTGCGCGCCAATGAGCTCCTTCTCCTGCGTGCCACCGTTCACTCACGCGCCAAGGCGCGAACTCTCCTACGCGCCAACGCTCGCCGGGGCGCGTTGGCGCCCCCTCGCCGATGCGCCACCGCTCGCCTATGCGCCATCGCTCGCCTGCGCGCCATCGCTCGCCTGCGCGCCATCGCTCGCCTGCGCGCCATCGCTCGCCTGCGCGCCATCACTTGCCTGCGCGCCATCGCTCGCCCTCGCCCAGGCGCGCGTGCGAGCGAGCAATCGTTTCCTGAGCTAGGCAATGGCGTATCGCGCTCCCAGCGCGAACCACAGCGCGTGCCCACACAGGATCCGGCAGTACGCGTCAGGTCATCTTCATCGCGTTCCCCCCCCCCATCAGCGCAGGACAGCGCGCCAAACGGAGGGAGGGAAATCTCCGGACAGGTCCAGGACCTCTTCTCCAGATTCTACTTTTCAGGCAGACCCAGTTTTAGTTTCCACTCCTAGGGATCTTACGATCCCCTTCCCTCCAGAGGGTGTCTCTGACAGCGCTGCTGTCAGTCAGCTGCCCTGGTTTGGGCCCTAGATCAGAGTGGTTGCGCAGGCTTTCAAGCTCGCCTTCTCTGAACTAGGCCTCAAATCAGCGGCCATCTCGGCCCCCCTGAAGAGTAAGAGAGGAGTGGACGACGTGGTTACTTCTCCAAGGGGAAATTGGTTCCTCGGAAGCCGTCGAGGAAGGCTCCTTCCCCTCCCCAGACTTTCTCTCCATCCCCAGTGGACAAGGGTTTTCCGTCCTCGGGATTCTCGTGAGGTGAGGCGTTCTCCTATCGCACCAATGGGAGAAAACCAACCTCGCGCCGAGAAGTCTCCTCGGGTGGAGGCGGAGAAGAGCCCCCCACCATCTTTGATGGAATCCTGCATCCCTCCCAGGAGGGAGTCGGAGGACTCCAAGACGGTCCCGAAATCTTCGTCGAGGATCAGACCAGAACCAGTTAAGCCCTCGGAGAACGTCCACAAGTCCCCCCAAGAAGAGCCTTTTGGGACTGGAGACCTTGCTGCTAGTCCATCAGGAGGAGAGCTGCAGGAGTCGGAGCATGCCTTTTGGCAAGTTTTGGCTCTGATGAGGGACCTTAACGGATTTTTGGATCCGGAGAGTCCTCCTCGAGAGGGCAAGAACACGGTTCTGGACCGAGTCTTTGGTACTCAAAAGCCCCCTAAAACCAGTACGGCTTTGCCCTGGTTCCAGGGGGTCAAGAGTGCCAGAGATAAGGTCGAGAGCCAGCTCTCCGAGCAAGCCTCCTCCAGCCGTTCCAGCGCCGGAAACAAACTCCTCCCACCTCCTCGTCTCCATCAAAGGAGGTACTTTAAAATCATCGAGGAGTCATGTTTAGCTCTTCCCCTCCACCACTCGGTGGAAGAGCTCTCCAGGGGAGTCCCTCTCGAGAGACTCTCCAACCGGCCAGTGTCGTTCTTGGCGTCGGAGACTCTCTGCCAGGAGAAGGTAGCGAAGTGTGCCATGCAGGCCACTTCGTGGCTGGATATCTGGCTGGGATCTCTTGGCATCCTGATACGATCCGAAGACTTGTCTAAGGAGAGTACCAGGAAGGCCTTGGAGACCTTCCTTCTTTCAGGCACTCGTACCATCGAGTTTCTGGCCCACCAAGTCTCGAACTTGTGGGCTAACACTATCCTGAAACGCCGTGATACGGTGTCTGAAAGATTCAACTTGAAGGTCCCCAACACCGAGGTCAGTAAGCTCAGACTTTCCTCCCTTTTGGGGAGTAACCTGTTTGAGCCGAAAGATGTAGAGCAGGGGGCTGAGAGGTGGAGGAAGTCCAACCAGGACTCCCTCCTCCAGAGAGCCTTTAACATCAAAGCCCTATAAGCCTCCAGCACCCCAACTACCTCGCCCTGCAAAGACGACAAAACCGGCAATAGCAGCAAAGGCAGCGGTGTCCAAACAGCCCTTTCCCGTCAAGGACAGGGGAGGCAAGAATCTTAGGGGGAGTGGCCGAGGCCGCAAACTCTAGGATTGGCAGTCCCCCGCATGTCCACCAGTGGGGGGATGCCTCCTAAGTTGCGCGAAGAGGTGGCAGCAACTCGAGGCCGATTCCTGGACGATCTCCGTGATCAGCCAAGGATATCGCGTCCCGTTCATAACATCTCTTCCTCCCCTGACAGCGAATCCAGTGTCGTTGAGCTCTCTTACCATGGGATCGGCAAGAGAGCAAGCCCTTTGGGCAGAAGTCAAGACCATGTTGAAGAAGGACGCTCTCCAAGAGGTCGTCGACGGGTCCCCAGGCTTCTACAGTTGACTCTTTCTTGTAAAGAAGGCACCTGGAGGCTGGAGACCAGTCATCGACCTCTCAGCTCTGAACAGGTTTGTCAATCAGACCCCATTCAGCATGGAGATGGCAGACACAGTCAGACTCGCAGTGAGACCGCGAGACTTCATGTGCACACTGGATCTGAAGGACGCGTACTTCCAGATCCCAGTCCATCCGTCTTCAAGGAATTACTTAGGATTCAGCCAAGACAACAAGATCTACCAGTTCAAGGTGCTTTGCTTCGGTCTCTCCACAGCACCTCAGGTTTTCACCAGAGTGTTCACCCTGATATCTTCGTGGGCACACAAGATCGGCATCCGTCTCCTCCGTTATCTGGACGACTGGCTGATCTTAGCAGACTCGGAGTCAACCCTTCTTCGACACCGAGACAAACTTCTGGGAATTTGCCAAGATCTAGGGATCATGGTAAATCTCGAGAAGTCTTCTCTGCTTCCTTCCCAAAGACTTGTATATCTAGGCATGATATTGGACACCAATTTCCACAGAGCCTTCCCATCAGACGACAGGATAGCCAGGCTGAGGAAGGTCGCAAGTCCTTTCCTCAGACGAGACGAACTCCCAGCCCAATCATGGTTACGTCTCCTCGGTCATCTCTCATCCTTGGTCCGTCTAGTTCCCAATGGTCGCCTCAGAATGAGATCTCTGCAATTGCGACTCAAGTCCTGGTGGAGTCAAGGACACGATTCCCCGAACGTCTTGATCCCTATGGGTCTCGCGGAACAGACGGACCTTCAGTGGTGGGTGGCAGACGAGAACCTATGAAAGGGAGTGGATCTTCTCGTCCTCCCCCCGGATTTGATGCTGTCTTTGGACGCCTCAAAGAAAGGGTGGGGGGCCCACGTTCTGAACCACAGGACCTCAGGCCTGTGGTCAGAATCAGAAATGTGCCTCCATATAAATCTGCTAAAAATGAAGGCCGTTTTTCTTGCCCTTCAACAGTTCCAACAGCACCTGGCGGGTCACTCTGTGGTGGTGATGAGAGAGAACACCACAGTAGTGGCTTACATCAACAAGCAAGGAGGTACCTTTTCAAAGCAGCTATCCCATCTTGCAGTAGAGATACTGATATGGACCGAAGTCCACTTGATTCCACTTTTGGCTCGCTTCATTCTAGGCAAAAGGAATGTGCTCACCGACAATCTGAGCAGAGTGTCTCAGATAGTAAGTACCGAGTGGTCTTTGGATCATCTAGTAGCCAACAAAGTCCTGACTTTGTGAGGTTCCCCGACTGTGGATCTGTTCGCGACAGCGTTGAATTTCAAACTGCCGCTGTACTGTTCCCCAGTCCCGGATCCCAAGGCTCTCTGGCAAGATGCTTTCCAACAACGGTGGGACAACATCGACGTGTACGCCCTTCCCCCGTTCTGTCTGATGAGGAGGGTACTCAACAAGACCAGACTATCGGTCAACCTCTCGATGACCCTCATAGCTCCGCTGTGGCATCATGCGGAATGGTTCCCGGACCTTCTACAACTCCTTACCAAGCCTCTGAGAGAGCTCCCTCCACGACACGAGCTACTCAGACAACCACATGCCAACATCTTCCACAAAGCCTTAGCTTCGCTACGACTTCACGCCTGGAGACTATCCAGCATCTCCTCGCTGAGAGAGGAATTTCGCAACAAGTTGCGATTAAGATGTTTGGACATCTGCGAAAGTCATCCGCATCTGTCTACCAGGCAAAGTGGAAAGTCTTCTGTGGTTGGTATCGTGGAAGGGGTATCTCTCTACTTGATGCCACTATTCCAGCAGTAGCGGAGTTCCTCGTGTATTTGCGGGAAGAAATGCGCCTTTCAGTCTCGGCGGTGAAAGGCTATCGCTCGGCCTTAAGGGTAGCTTTCAGGCTCAAAGGAATGGATATTTCTTCCTCGCTGGAACTTTCCCTACTCATACGAAGTTAAAGTTATGAACTTACCTGCCCTCAGTCGGAAGTGAGACCTCCTCCTTGGAATGTGGTTCGAGTTCTCAGGTCTCTTAAGAGATCTCCCTATGAACCATTACGCCAGGCTTGAGATCGCCACCTAACTAGGAAGACGGTGTTCCTACTAGCTTTGGCCTCGGCCGAGCGAGTTCGTAAACTTCATGGTCTCTTATATGACATTGCCCATTCAAGGGGATGGTGGTGGTAACTTTCAAATTCGTCCCTGAGTTTATTGCTAAGACTCAAAATGCGGGGATTCCGGACCCTCGGTTCGACTCCTTCCAGATTTCGAGTCTTCGTTCTTGACAGATGACCCAGACCATCTCTTACTGTGCCCAGTAAGGAGTCTGAGGCTATATCTCAAAAGAACGGCTGCAGTCCATCCCCAGGTGCAGGCATTGTTTGTGAGCACTGGGAGGACTAAGAGGAGGGTAACCAAGAACACCATCTCGGCATGGATTCGTAGGGTGATTCATCTGTCCCTGAATCCAGACCCTCCTCCGTCACGTTGCCCAAGAACACATGATGTCAGGGGCATAGCTACGTCCCTGTCCTTCAAGAAAAATTTTTCAGTGATGCAGGTTCTTCAAGCTGGGGTGTGGAAGTATCAGACGACCTTCACAGCCCACTACCTGCAAGACGTGACCCACAGGAGGCTCGATACGTTTTCTATCAGCCCTGTGGTGGCTGCACAACAGCTGGTTTAAAACCTCAGGATCCTTAGTGGACAAGTAGCAGAAGGTTGAGGGCATTGTCACCCGGTCTTAGTCTGCATGAATGAAAAGGTTTCTCTGGCCCTTATTCTTTTCTTCATCTCTTGGGGAAAGCAGCATCCTGGGGTCTCTGCACAGCTGACCTCAAACCACTGCAGGTAAACCATGTTTCCTTGTGTTCCTAGTATTAAGCTAATACTGCCGCGTCCTCATACCATGACAAGGTGGTATTGGGAGAGTCCTAGCCTAAAGTTTCCATCTAAAGGACTACAGGTCAACTTCCTAGGATGAGTCACACTTTATTATACCTTCACACACAGCTTACGTAGGCCACGTCCCTTGCCTAGCAAGGTTCTAGCGAGGTGCAGGGACTCCTTATTGTTGAGTGCTGACACACTCAAATAACGAGTCCCCGGGCAAAGCCAAAATTTAGTATTGGCCGGGACTTTCCACCCTTCCTAATGGGTGAGTCACCCCTATTAAATAGCGTGGTTTGTATGTCAGTTACGGAACAAATGACAAATTCGTAGATAATTTGTATTTTTCCTAACTCTACAAACCTTAGCTATTTAATCAAACTTGCCCGCCAGCCTTATCCCCCTTCAAGTCCTACCTCTAAGCAAAGTGAGCTACCCTCCCTACTCCCCGCTAACTAGCGGTGGGGTAGTAAACCCTCGTTAAAATTCTAATGGCTCCTCATTTCAGCTATGCCGAAAGTAAGGTTTGTATAGTTAGGAAAAATACAAATTATCTACGAATTTGTAATTTTCTGACTGTAGGTGGGTATCATCGACCCTTGTGTATGCTAATAGGCCTATATGCATGCATATTGTTACTCGCCTTATCTCCCAGCAAGGTGGGCATCGGGTAACGTTCCGGTAAGTTAGCTAGTTGATAGGTTGTGCTCTTCCATGTATCATACGAAGCATAAGAGTCACACCCCTGGTCAGTGACCAGAAAGTTGGTCTTTGAATTCCACCCACCTAAACGTGAGTATCCTTAGTAATGAGCTGAAAGGTTTGTATTTGGTGCCGGAACAAATGACAAATTTTTGAAATAATTTGTATTTTTCCTAACCATACAAACCTTAAGCTCTTTACACATACTAGCTGGCTGTCAGCTACCCCCAGGAATTCCTACCTACAATTGCAAAGTGACTTGTGTTGGCTGCTGCGCATGTGAGCGCAGTGGTTGGTCTACTCCATTCTAACTAATGGAGGGTAGTGGCACCTTGCTAAAAGTTTTACAGTTAGTTTCAGCGGTTGCTTAAATTTATCTCCATAGCAAAGAGCTTCAGGTTTGTATTATTAGGAAAAATACAAATTATTTTGAAATTTGTCTTGTTTTGGCTATCAACATAAGAATTTGAAAACAAAACTCTTTATGTTATTATTTTCACTTTTTAAGATTTCCCTTTTTCACATTTCATAAAACCAAATTTAATATTTACTCTTTTTGTACAACAGGAAAACTTGGGGATGGAACAAATTGGAATCCGGAGCTCTTCTCGAAAGAGTGCAACAAAAGTTCCTGTTCCATATGCACATACCACTGGTTCCCAGACTCGCAAATCTGTATCGCCCCTTTCCCACTGTCATGATAAACAGGTACGTGTATATTCTTACAGTTAAGAAGTCATTTTTGTTACTACACAGATATAATCCTTTGTCCTTTAATAGGAGTGTGATTTTAGATTTTAGTAAAACTGGAAATGGCTGTTAAAATTCATAGCAAGTGTTGGTAGCTATTGGTCAGTGGTGGGTAAGCCACACCCATCAAACAAGTCACTAAGCAGCTACATTGATTTCAATTGCTGAGCAGAGTACTCAAGTACTCTTCTCAGCTGTTAATTCGCCTTGCTCTTTTAATCCTCTTACTGTATCTTTGCAGTTTGTATATGGTTACTGTGAGGGAGACTCCACTAACAGACGTGAGTCTGCCATGGTTAAGCGTGCCACAATTGTTACAGATTTATGAGTAGAATTGCTATGGATTCCCATGTCCTTTGTTTTTTGTGCAGGGGCATAACTGTTCATAGTTATCCCCATGTGATGAATGTAAGCTATGGACTCCTCTGCAGTGGATTGGCTGAAAAGAGGAATAATGCCAAGAAAGATTCTTCAGAATCAATTGTGGTTAAACTCAAGTTTTTGCCGAAGGGTCTCCAAAATTAGGTCCTCTCTCATAAAAAGAGAATGCCTGAATGGAGTCTCTCAGTTTCAACATGGAATATCATTTCTTAATATAAACCTTGTGATTGGCAAGAGGACTTTTAAATTGGGGAATACTCGTCTTCAGTTTGATAATAAATTTCTCATGCTTTTTATTGTTTTGGCATATTACTACAGTCAGCCCTCCATATCCAGTGGTTCTTTCTTTACAATTTAGCTCATTTGCGACAGAGAACTGTATAGCCCATTAAATAAAAAATCACACATTTGATGGTTCGTGAGAAATGCGTAAGCAGAGCGAGGATTTCAAACACTCTGTGCTCCCTTGCACCGGCTTGTTTCTCATCACTTCTGCCTCTTCAATGGTTCAGGACTTTACTGCAGTGGAGGGGCTTGAGAGTTTCAATTATGAGCTGGGTAATGGTGGTGGGATGATTATCCACCTGGGAGGTTCAATCATACCTAGGACCAGCTCTGAGAGACCAGACTATGACTGGACCTTTGCAAGCCTTCTCCTTTATATCAGTTTTTCTCTTCTTACTAAACCCTCTTAACGAGAGAATCCCCTGATGAAGTCATTGAGCTTCAGCACGATACATCATTCCTGCACTGAAGCATGGTGACAGGCAAGAGGGCTCTTGAACTTGGGGAAATTGCTCCCCCAGTTTGAATCTAAATTTACATCTTACATCTTTCTCTTCTTATGAATACTACTTTGACCTTCTCCTAATATTATAATATTTATTTCATGTTGCTGTCCCAACTCTATGAGTAAAATTCCTATATGTATATGAGTATATATGTACATATACATGTATTTTTTTCTTAATGTCGTGGATATTTCTACATCTGCTATTATCGCTGGCGTGGATGTTTCAGTATCCGTTATTGTGGACTGTTTTGATGAATGGGAGGAGGTGTCATGGTTGGGAGGTATTTGCATTCAAAGCTATATGTGAGAGTATTGGATGATCTCATCAATATCGAAGATGGTTCGGACTTTTTTGGCAGAACTATTCTCAAGTGTGAGGTCTTCGGAATCCAGGGGGATCCAATGTTTGGGGTAGGACTCTCTGCTTTTGGCCGGAAGCCCATGATTACAGATATGGGGAGGAGGATTCCATACTTTCTTGGTCTCAGTCCTGAAGGTGGGTTCAGCTTACACCTGTTCCTTTATATCTGTTTTGATGCTGTCCTTCTGGTAGGGTATGAAGTGGATCATCTGGGAAGTATACTCTCATTGTGCCGATAGTGGAGAGTGCAAATTTCCTTTCTGATGTGAGATGCCTTAGTATTCTTGAGCAGGTAAATCAAACTCTTCTTTCTAATATCAACCCTGTCTTATGGACGCTTCATACAATAGACCCCCATCCCCTGGATACGCTATACGCTGACTCTCTCCGGCATTGGGGGCAAGTGACACTCAACTTCATCCCTGAGTTCATTGCTAAGACTCAGAATCTGGCTCTAGCAGATCATATATTTGGGCCCGTCCAGATTGAGAATCTCTGTACTGTAACAAATGACCAAGATTAATTGTAATTGTATCTTAAATGCACTGTTCAAGCTCAACTGCAGACTCGTTCCCACTTAGCTGTAGACCTAGAGCTCATAACATCAAGGGTTTTGTCACATCCCTGTTGTTCAGAAAGAACTTCAATGTGATGCAGGTCAGACAGGCAGGCGTGTGGAAATGACACTCAACGTTCACTGCTCATTACCTGCAAGACATAACACACGGGAGCCTGAACACATTCTCTGTAGGTCCGGTGCTGGCTGCTCTAAACATGATAAAAAACCTGTCGGCTCTTTCGTAGGACAAATAGTAGTTGGTTAAGGACAGATGTTACCTGGTTTTAAGTCCTGTGTGATGTGTATGACTAGCTTTTTCATCTTTAATTCTCCTCTTGGGACTTGAGTAAGCCGAAGAACTCTACAAGCTGACATTTTCTGACTGTAGGTGGGTATCATCGACCCTTGTGTATGCCAATATATGCATGAATATTGTTACGCCCCTTATCTCCCAGCAAGTGAGTATCGGGTAGCGCCTTGAACACCGGGACAAACTTCTGGGACTTTGCCAGGATCTGGGGATCATGGTAAATCTTGAGAAGTCCTCTCTGCTTCCCACTCAAAGATTGGTATACCTAGGCATGGTCATAGACACCAGTCTCCACAATGCCTTCCCATCAGACGACAGGATGGCAAGGCTGAGGAAGGTTGCAAGCCCTTTTCTCAGACGAGATGAACTTCCAGCCCAATCGTGGTTACGTCTCCTCGGTCACCTTTCATCTTTGGCTTGTCTAGTTCCCAACGGTTGCCTCAGGATGAGATCCCTGCAATGGCGGCTCAAGTTCCGGTGGAATCAAGATTACGATTCCCCGGTCGTCATGATCCCTATGGGACCTGCGGAACGGACGGATCTCTAGTGGTGGGTAACAGACGAGAACCTACGAAGAGGAGTAGATCTTCTCGTCCTCCCCACCAGATTTGATGCTGTCTTCGGACGCCTCAAAGAAAGGGTGGGGGGCCCACGTACTGCACCACACGACCTCAGGCCTGTGGTTAGAATCAGAAAAGTGCCTCCATATAAATCTTCTAGAGATGAAGGCCATCTTTTTGGCCCTTCAACAATTCCAACAATACCTGGCGGATCGCTCTGTGGTGGTGATGAGCGACAACACCACAGTAGTGGCTTACATCAACAAACAAGGAGGTACCTTTTCAAAGCAGCTATCCCATCTTGCAGTAGAGATACTGAAATGGATTGAAGTCCACTCGATTCCGCTATCGGCTAGTTTCATTCCAGGCAAGGGGAATGTGCTCGCCGACAATCTGAGGAGAGCGTCTCAAATAGAGAGTACCGAGTGGTCTTTGGATCATCTAGTAGCCAACAAAGTCTTGACTTTGTGGGGTTCTCCGACTGTGGATCTGTTAGCAACAGCTCTAAACTTCAAGCTTACGCTGTACTGCTCCCCACTCTCGGATCCCAAGGCTCTCTGGCAAGATGCCTTCCAACAATGGTGGGACAACATCGACGTTTACGCCTTTCCCCCGTTCTGTCTGATGAGGAGGGTGCTCAACAAAACCAGAACATCGGTCAATCTTTCGATGAACCTCATAGCTTCGCTATGGCATCACACGGAATGGTTTCCGGACCTTCTGCAACACCTAAAAGAGCTACGGAGAGAGCTCCCTCCACGACACAATATACTCAACCACATGTCAACATCTTTCACAAAGCCATAGCTTTGCTACGACTTCACGCATGGAGACTATCCAGCATCTCTTCGCTGAGAGAGGATTTTCTCAACAAGTTGCTGTCAGGATGTCTGAACATCTGCAAAAGTCATCCGCAGCTGTCTACCACGCAAAGTGGAAAGTCTTCTGTGGTTGGTGTCGTGGAAGGGGTATCTCTCCACTCGATGCCACTATTCCAACAATTGCGGAGTTCCTATTGTATATGCGGGAAGAAATGCGCCTTTCAGTTTCGGCAGTGAACGGCTATCGCTCAGCCTTAAGTCTAGCCTTCAGGCTAAAATTAATGAACATTTCTTCTTTGCTGGAACTTTCCCTACTCATACGAAGTTATGAACTTACCTGCCCTCAGTCGGAAGTGAGACCTCCTCCATGGAACGTGGTTCGAGTTCTCAGGTCTCTTAAGAGACTTCCCTATGACCCATTACGCCAGGCTTCAGATTGCCACCTAACTTAGAAGACGGTGTTCCTACTAGCTTTAGCTTCGGCCAAGTGTGTTAGCGAACTTCATGGTCTCTCGTATGACATCGCCCATTCAAGAGGATGGGGGGAGTTGAGGTTCAGATTCGTTCCTGAGTTTATTGCTAAGACTCAGAATCTGGGAGGAATTGTTAGGGTTTAAGGGCCAAATATAAAGAACTTAAGCTCCTTATTCATGAGCATTCCCCCATAATTATTTGTCTACAGGGGAGCAAACTTGATCATAATACCCCTTGTCCTCGCGAATATATTAGTTATAGGACACCATATAATCACCATGTGGGGAGCTATGGCGGAAGTCTCATATACGTTTGTCGAGATGTTCCCCAAGTTTATCTGTCTATTTGTACACCTCTGCAGGTAGTGGTTGTACAGATTGATATAGGTAGAAAATATGAAATTTTTTCTCTGTACTTGCCTCCAAATGATAATATTTTGTATGATAACTTAATGGAGGTGATTCAACAACTCCCTCAACCTTTTCTTTTACTTGGAGATTTGAATGGTAGACATCCTTTGTGGGGTGATGTTTTAGCAAACACGAGGGGAAATATATCATCAATTGTGGAAAATGAAGATGTGGGACTCCTTAATACAGGAGAGCCCACACACTTTCATGTCCAGACAGGTACCTTGTCATGTATTGACTTATCAATCGTAAGCTTTAATTGCCTTCTCGACTTCGATTGGAGGACATTAGATGATTGGCATACTAGTGATCATGCACCAATCATTATAAACACCAACAATGGTCCACCTTTACAGAGATCGCCTCGATGGAATCTTGACAAGGCGGACTGGGATAAATTTTGTGAGCTAAGCGAAATTGAGGGGGATGCAGGACAGGTTAAAAATATTGATGATGCCATAGACTTACTGAATGGAACTCTCCATACAGCAGGAGTCAACTCAATTCCCAAAACAACAGGGTTATTCAAACGACGACCAGTCCTGTGGGGGTCTTCAGAACTAATTGCCCTGCACAGAGCCACAAGAAGATCTCTAACACGATTGCGTAGACGCAGAACTGATCAGAATTTAGTTATGTACAAGAAATGTAGAGCACAGTTCCGTCGTGCCATGAAAGAAGCAAGGCGCCAGTCATGGATGTCTTTTGTTTCCTCCATTAACAGTAGAACACCACCATCTTCTGTGTAGGTGAAAGTAAAGAAGATAGCTGGCAAATTCACCCCCAACCCACCACCAGTGTTGAAGGTGAATGGTGAGTATGTAACTGAAGCAAATGATGTTAGCAATGCCCTGGCTAATTATTTTTCAAATGTATTCAGCAAGTGTGAAGGAGCCCCTGCTCATCAGTATAGGAGCATTGAAGAAAAGAAAATTTTAAATTTTGCAACAAGAAAGGAAGAGTCGTATAATTCTCCTTTCACTGAAAGAGAATTTGATTCCGCACTTGCTCATTGCAATGATACAGCCCCTGGACCCGATGGAATTCCATATGCAATGATAAAACATGTACATTTTAATACAAAGCTATTTATTTTAAGCATTATTAATAGAATATGCCTCAACTGAAAAGGAGTACAATTTAACCATAAAAGAAACACTTTCTGGTACAACTCAGGAACATAAATGGTGGTCTACCCTTAAATCTGCACTCTTTGGTGTAGATGCAACAGTTCCTCCTTTACTTAAACCAGATGGCTCAGTCACTCACTGTCCAAAGGAAAAGGCAACCCTTTTGGCTGATGTTTTTGACAGTAAACAGAGTAATGAAAAACTTGAGCTTCCTCATTCCTGTTTTCCTGAGGCTAAACTAATTAGTTTAGCTTTTCGATCTCGTGAGATTAAAGCTCTGTCGGTGGACCTTGATGCTTATGGAGGTGTAGACCCAAATGGTATTTTTCCTTTGTTTTTTATAAAGACAGCAGATATCTTAGCTCCAAAGTTATCTCTTATTTTGCGCAAGTTAGCAAGAAGAGGAGCTTTTAGCACTAGTTGGAGAATTGGTAATGTTACTCCTCTATATAAATGTGTTTGTGGTAGCTCAAGTCCCACTGATTACTGCCCAATTTCCATAACTCCCATATTACTAAAGTTTTTGAACGTCTTCTGGCAAAACGTCTTAATAGGTTTGCTGAAGGTAATGATCTACTCCCTAGTTTGCAATTTGGTTTTCGTAAAGGCCTTGGAGCATGTGATGCCCTTCTTACAATCTCCAATGCTGTACAGAAGTCCCTTGATTGTGGTTGGGAAGTTCGTATGATTGGCCTTGATTTTAGTGCTGCCTTTGACCGTGTTAATCATGAGGTCCTTGTTTTCAAACTGAAACAGTTGGGAGTGGGCGGGTCGTTTCTTAGCATTATTATTGATTTTTTAAGTAATAGATCTCAAAGAGTTGTTGTTGATGGGCACCATAGTGATTATAGGAATGTGATATCCGGTGTTCCACAGGGTAGTGTTCTTGGCCCATTACTTTTCATACTATATACACATGACATGTGGTTTGGCCTAGAAAACAAGCTTGTTGCATATGCAGATGATGCTTCTCTCTTTGCATCAATTCCATCCCCTGAATGTAGATTTAGGGTTGGTGAATCCCTTAATAGAGATTTAGCTAGAATTAGTGCATGGTGCAAATTATGGGGTATGAAGTTGAATCCTAACAAAACTCAAAGTATGATTGTAAGTAGGTCAAGGACGGTGGCTCCTCAACATCCGGATCTCAGTATTGATAATGTTTCTTTAAATATGTATGACTCAAAATTTTAGGTGTGATTCTCGACAGTAAATTTACTTTTGAGAAACATATAAGGTCTGTGTCTTCTTCAATTGCACAAAAAATAGGCTTACTGAGAAAGTCTTTCAAGATTTTCGGTGATCAATCTATTCTGAAGAAGTGTTTTAATTCTTTCATTCTACCTTGTTTTGAGTATTGTTCTCCTGTTTGGTGTTCAGCTGCTGATTCTCATCTTAATTTGTTGGACAGAAACTTACGGTCTATTAAATTTCTTATTCCTGATCTAGATATTAATCTCTGGCACCGTCGTTTAATTAGTTCATTATGCATGTTGCATAAGATTTTTCATAGCTCTGACCATCCTTTACATTCAGATCTCCCTGGACAATTCTATCCTGTTCGTAATACTAGGCAGGCAGTTAATTCTAATAGCCAGGCCTTCTCCATCACGAGGCTCAATACTACGCAGTACTCTAGAAGTTTTATTCCAGTTGTGACCAAGTTGTGGAATGATCATCCTAATCGGGTGGTTGAATCAGTAGAACTTCAAAAGTTCAAAGTTGGAGCAAATGCTTTTTTGTTGACCAGGCGGACATGAGTCTTTTTATAGTTTATTTATGACATATTTTTTTTTGATGTTGTTAATAGTTTATATATGACATGTCTGTTTTGACGTTGTTACTTATATGGATTTACTGTTAATTTGTTCTCTTCATTTATTTATTTCCTTATTTCCTTTCCTCACTGGGCTATTTTTCCCTGTTGGAGCACCTGGGCTTATAGCATCTTGCTTTTCCAACTAGGGTTGTAGCTTGGATAGTAATAATAATAATAATAATATGGCATGATCATAGTTACCCAAGTGTTTGGGAACTAGCCATTATTTTAGCCTTTTTAAAACCTGGTAAAGACAAGTTTTTAGCAGCAAACTATCGTCCTATTGCATTGACATCTTGTTTATGTAAAATCATGGAGAAGATGGTCAATGCAAGGCTGATGTGGTACCTTGAAAAGAAAGGTATTTTATCATCGATTCAATGTGGATTCAGAAAAATGCACTCAACAACTGATGTGTTGATACGACTTGAGTCTTCTATTTGTGAAGCCTTTGCTTCCAAACAACACCATGTTACAGTATATTTTGACCTTGAAAAGGCATATGATACCACATGGAGATATGGTATACTTAAAACCATTCATGAAACTGGATTGAGAGAAGAGCTGCCACTATTTATTCAGGCCTTTTTTTCACATAGAGTTTTTCAAGTGAGAGTTGGGGAAACTCTATCAGAGAGTAAGTGCCAGGAAGAAGGAGTTCTTCAGGGTAGTGTGCTGAGTGTAACCCTTTTTGCACTAGCAATTAATGGGATATTCTCAGCCATTCCCCAGGATGTTCTCTCAACATTATTTGTGGATGATCTCTCCATATTATTTGCTGGAGCCAGAATGGCAATGGTTGAGAGAAAACTACAGCTCTCAATTGACAAAATTATCCAGTGGGCCGATATGAATGGATTTAAGTTCTCGACAAGTAAAACTACTATTGTACATTTCTGTCGTATCCGGGGAGCACATCCAGACCCGGATATATACATCAAAGGTCAACGGATCCCATGTGTATCTGAAGCCAAATTTTTAGGTTTGATATTTGATTGTAGACTTACATGGGTTTCTCACCTAAAAGCGTTGAAAGCTAAATGTGTTGAAGGTCTGAATATTTTAAAAGGGTTGTCCCATACATCAGGGGGGCCAGATCGCAATACTATTTTAAAATTATACAAGGCCTTGATTTTTTCCAAAATTAGTTATGGATGCGAAATATACTCCCCAGCCGGTTAAAAATATTAGATTCTATACATCATGCTAGTACAGTATTAGATTGTCCACGGGAGCCTTTAGAACCTCAACTATCACAAGTCTTCTTGTTGATGCTGGGGAGTTGCCTCTGGACCTTTATCGAATGTCTTCTATTATTCGGTATTGGTTTAGATTGCAAAGACTCCCTAATTCTTTAGCCTTTCAGACTGCAAGCCTTGTAAGGCACTCAACATACTTTGAGTTGCACCCAAAATCTCCTCAACCTTTTGGGTTTCGGGTGAAACAATTATTAAACAATCTGGATATAATAAGAATTTAGGTGCTTCCATTGAAGGTATCATGAACGCCTCCATGGAAATTACCTGACGTATATTTTTGTAAATACTTTATTGGAGTTAAGAAGAATATGACTGACTTAGAATCCAGGTCTCTTTTTCTGGAACATCTTGCAGAACTTAGGGGATCGGCTTTTATATATACTGATGGCTCCAAATCTAATGCTGGCGTTGGGTTTGGAGTACATAGTAATGATTTTAATTGTAGAGGTGCACTTCCTATAACAGCTTCCATATTTACTGCCGAACTGTATGGCATACTAACCGCTATTGAGAAAATAGTTTTGGAAAAGGAGGTTAATTTTACAATTTTCAATATTAAACTTAGCCGGTGATCATATAGCTGCAACTCTGTTGCTCGACAGAAAAACCTACGGTCAAAATACGCCAGCGATCGCTATGCAGGTGGGGGTGTACATCAACAGCGCCATCTGTCGAGCAGGTACTTAGTACTCCAAGTAAACAAAGAACCAATTTTCTCTCTGTCGGGCTACCGGCAAGACCTACTAATACGCTGTTACTAACTGGATTTGTTTTCACAACTATTTGGTGAAGTACACTATTCTAGTTTTGAGCTTTCGCTATGCAGGTGTTTTATCTTCATCTCAAAACTTGAACTCGTTTTGGATAGATTTAATTAGGGTGACAAAGAGAGTATGGACTCTCTTTCACTTTTAAATGGCCGACCCTTCCCTTAGACGGAAGTGTGTTTAGGTTTTTAGTAATTTTGCTTAACACGTTATAGATCTATATATTTTATATCTCTCCGCCTTTATTAGGCCTCTTCGATTAACTTTCCATTTATTATAAACATATAAAAATAATTTTTTATGTTTTGTTTATATGCGACCTTTCCTGATAGTAGGCGGTCCTAACTTGGAACCGAAGTTAATCAACGTTGAGCCCGTTACTTCGTATTTAGCCTTTAAAGAATTTAAAACTTTTTAAATTTAATGTTTTATGAAAGAATTTCTTTGATAGTCTTCGTACTGTTTTCAAAGATGAACTAACGTTTAGTTTTTTAGACTACGCAGTTGTTGACGTTCAGGACGTTCAATATGCGCTCTATCGTTACGATAGAGAGAGAGTGTATCACGGTTTCACTTTGCAGTAAGAGTAAATCGATTCTGACGTTTCGTTCATTCTTTCTTAGCTTTAATGTTTTAAATTCTAAATTAAAGGAACTTTTTATTTGGAAAACCTTTCAGTTTTTTCCTTTAGTCAAATAACATTTTTTTTTTTGACGATATATAATTGGGCTCTTCTCTTAGGTGCGAAATCAAGAGAGAAAGAGAGAGAGAGATAGAGACGGAGGGAGAGAGAGGAGAGAAAACGTTCCGTTCAAGCGGGTAACGTTGTTCTCGTCTTACTCTCCTCCCTAGTCGCTGTACGGGGAAGAAGGTAAAACGTTTCTAGGGTTTTATTCTTGTCCCCAGGCTATGTGCGGTGAGAGATTGTAAACGTAGTTTATTTGAACTAGTGTTTAGTCTCTTTCCCAGCCACTGAATTTTTTATCTTTATATATGTTTTCTGTTTTTTGCTAGTATTAATGAGCTGCATTATACGACTGATTTCGCAATTACTACCTTTTAATGAAGAGTAGAATTGCGTGTTTCAGGTAGAAATCAGTAAAAGTTTCGATTTCAGTGAAATAAGTGCAAAACAGAAAATCGAAGTGATAAAGTGATATGCGCAAAGTGTTACAGTGTTGTGTCCGAGGGTTCGTCTGTTCGTGCCTGTCGTTCACCTAGTCCGGGACCTCTTGCAAGCTCCCAAGCCCAGGGGAGAAGTAATGTCGAACGACTTATGGGTTCGTCAGGCCTTGATCAACGAACAGACGTTTCCCTCCGTGGTTTCGGGCGTATCTACCCAAGATCGCCCCACCCACACAAAGACGAGAGAGCCCATTTATTTCTCGTCTGCGGAAGAGGTTTCTCGTAAGAAACCATGGACCAAGGTCTCGCAACTTATTAAGCGCAAGTCGGTCCCTTCCGCGCAAGTCCAACGGCCCAGTTGTAGCCACTGGGTCAGTTCGGACTCGCTGCAGTCTTCCGACGACTGCTCACCTCCTAAGAGAGGCAAAGCGGTACCGCATCAGGCAGTCACACCGTCTGTTGCCGCACCTGCTCCTGTAGACCCTAAGTGGTCTTTGCTGCAGACCATGCAGTCTCAGTTAACGTCATTGATGCGGGACTTTCGTGCGGAGAAGGTTGACACTGCACCAACCTCTAGCCTACAACCAACACGGTTGTGCGTCCTCTGGACGCTGAGGCAACCTTCTGCCGCACTCCAGTTGAGAGAGTCCCGCCACCCATGCGTTCCAGTGTACCCTGCCAGCCGCATGTTGACGTTCAGTAACGCACGGAACCTTCCGTTGACGTTCGCGAGGTACAACAACAGTCTAAGTTGTTTTGTTTTGACGTGGTGCGTCAACCTCCGCATTCTAGAGTTGTTTTGACTGCTCAGTATAGACAGTCAAAGCAGTCTCGAGTGAACACTGTATGTCCTCACGCACCTGTTGTGGTTGACAGTTCAGTTGTTGACAGTTCACAGACTGTCAAGCAGTTACATGACGTTGCCTTCTGGTCTGCTACTAATGCACCAGTGCTGTATGTCCTCACGCACCTGTTGTGGTTGACAGTTCAGTTGTTGACAGTTCACAGACTGTCAAGCAGTTACATGACGTTGCCTTCTGGTCTGCTACTAATGCACCAGTGAGAGACTCACTGAGATAACCTAGCTTTTATCGGACAAGGTTCCTGTAAATGAGAAAGTCCTGTTCTCCCTCCTACTGATATTCCCTTGAGGACTCTGTCATTTGGAGAGGAGCCTTAAGCTGCTTAGCCTCCTATGGACTTTAATTAAATCATGATGATTTTTTAAGGATCTTCGTCCAGATCTTGTAACTGCTGCTCCTCGTTCGCCTAAACGTCAGAACTTACACTAGGCCTAGCTACTTCGAAGCCGTTGTTCTTAAGCTAGTGCTCTCTCGCTCTCCTAGAGAGCGTTACGTTGGCTAGGCGACTGGTTTTTGCACCAGGAGGAGTTTTAGGGATTCAGCCTTTGATTTCCCTTCTTTTAAACTGGCTTATAGAGCGAGAGTCTGATAGGACACGAGAGAAGTTCTCGGCTTGGGAGTTCATGCCTCTGCCCAGATAGACTTCTCAATTCTGGTAGACTCGCCCTGGCGCCTAGCCAGGAGACGCTCCAAGTTGTTTACAGGTCAACTTCTCAACTTTTATCGAGCCTTTGAAGTTTTGCTGTACTATTATGTCACACATAACAAGGCTTTCAGGGATGGTAAATGGTTCCGCCTCAGTCGCTAACCCCGTCTGTTGCCACACCTGCTCCCGTAGACCCTAAATGGACTTTGCTGCAAGACATGCAGTCCAAGCTTGCGTCCTTGATAGAGGACTTAAATGCGGAGAAGAACCTTCTGGCCAACAACCTTCCAACCGGTTGGTTGTGCGCCCTGTTGACGCTGAGGTAACCTACTCGCGTCTGCCAGTGGAGGTGGTTCCTCCTTCTGGCCAACAACCTTCCAACCGGTCGGTTGTGCGCCCTGTTGACGCTGAGGTAACCTACTCGCGTCTGCCAGTTGAGGTGGTTCCTCCACCGATGCGACCCAGTGTGGGTTGCCAGTCGCACGTTGACGTTAAGCGACGCTCGGAGGTGGTTGTTGACGTTCAGGACGTTCAACAACCAGCAGAGGTGACTTGTTGTGAAGCAGTGCGTCAACCTCAGCAACCCGGTAGGGTGTTGACTGCACAACCCAGACTGTCTAGACAGTTTCGGGTTGACGCTGTACTTCCTCGCGCACCCATGGTTGTTGACAGTTCACAGACTGTGCAGCAGTGCCATGATATTGCGTCTGGCTCCGTCACTCATCCACCAGCGCGACCGGATTCAGCGAGTCAGACGTTGCCCACTCCGTTGCCGTTTCCTCATCAGTTTCGGATGAGGAACCCTCTGATGAGGACGTTGCTGAACAAGACGATCAGCCCCCAGCCCTGCTATCCATCCAGAAGATGCTGAAGAAGGAACGCTGCCCAGTCAGGCTGTGGATGAGTCTGGTATGGACACTGTCATCCGTGGATCAATTTGTGTCACTAGGAAGACTACACCTCCGTCCTCTTCTATACCATCTAGCTTTTCACTGGAAAAGGACAAGACGCTAGAAGCGGTCTCGATCCCGGTTTCCGGAAAGATAAAGTCTTGTCTGACTTGGTGAAAGGACTATATCAACCTTAGAGAGGGTCTTCCCCTGACTGTTCAGACTCCCAACCACGTTCTCTTCTCGGACGCATCGGACGTAGGCTGGGGTGCGACATTAGACGGTAGGGAATGCTCGGGATTATGGAACTCGAGTCAAAGGACAATGCATTTCAACTGCAAGGAGCTACTGGCAGTACGTCTGACCTGGAAAGCTTCAGGTCTCTCCTTCAAGGCAAAGTGGTGGAGGTGAACTCGGACAACACCACGGCTTTGGCGTACATCTCCAAGCAAGGAGGGACCTACTCTCTGACATTGTACGAGATCGCAAGGGACCTCCTCACCTGGTCAAAAGGTCTAGACATATCACTAGTAACGAGGTTCATCCAAGGCAACTTGAATGTCATGACAGATTGTCTCAGTCGGAAGGGACAAATAATTCCAACAGAATGGACCCTCCACAAGGATGTATGCAAGAGACTTTGGGCCACCTGGGGCCAGCCAACCATAGATCTCTTTGCAACCTCGATGACCAAGAGGCTCCCAATATTTTGCTCACCAATCCCGGACCCAGCAGCAGTTCATATAGATGCCTTTCTACTAGATTGGTCACATCTAGATCTATATGCATTCCCTCCGTTCAAGATTGTCAACAAGGTACTGCAGAAGTTCGCCTCTCACGAAGGGACAAGGTTGACGCTAGTTGCTTCCCTCTGGCCCGCGAGAGAATGGCTCACCGAGGTACTTCGATGGCTAGTAGACGTTCCCAGAACACTTCCCCTAAGGGTGGACCTTCTACGTCAGCCACGCGTAAAGAAGGTACACCAAGGCCTCCACGCTCTTCGTCTGATTGCCTTCAGACTATCGAAAGACTCTCGAGAGCTAGAGGCTTTTCGAAGGAGGCAGACAGAGCGATTGCTAGAGCAAGGAGAACATCCACCCTTAGAGTCTACCAATCGAAGTGGGAAATCTTCCGAAACTGGTGCAAGTCAGTATCCGTATTCTCGACCAGTACCTCTGTAACTCAAATAGCTGACTTTCTCTCATATCTGAGGAAAGAACGATCTCTTTCAGCTCCCACTATCAAGGGTTACAGAAGCATGTTGGCATCAGTCTTCCGTCACAGAGGCTTAGATCTTTCCAACAATAAAGATCTACAGGACCTCCTTAAGTCTTTTGAGACCACGAAGGAGCGTCGTTTGGTTACACCTGGTTGGAATTTAGACGTGGTACTAAGATTCCTTATGTCAGACAGGTTCGAACCGCTACAATCAGCCTCCCTGAAAGATCTCACCTTAAAGACTCTTTTCCTGATATGCTTAGCCACAGCTAAAAGAGTCAGTGAGATTCATGCCTTCAGCAAGAACATCGGATTCTCATCCGAAACGGCTACATGTTCTACAACTTGGTTTTCTAGCCAAACACGAGCTGCCTTCTCGGCCTTGACCAATATCGTTCGATATTCCAAACTTATCGTATGGTTGGAAATGAACTAGAAAGAGTCTTATGTCCTGTAAGAGCTCTTAAGTTCTATTTAAAAACCTTTACGAGGCCCGTCTGAAGCTTTATGGTGTTCAGTTAAGAATCCATCTTTGCCTATGTCAAAGAATGCTTTATCCTATTTTATCAGACTGTTAATACGAGAAGCTCATTCCCATCTGAATGAGGAAGACCAAGCTTTGCTGAAGGTAAGGACACACGAAGTTAGAACTGTCGCAACTTCCGTGGCCTTTAAACAAAATAGATCTCTGCAAAGTATAATCGACGCAACCTATTCGAAAAGCAAATCAGTGTTCGCGTCTTTTTATCTTAAGAATGTCCAGTCTCTTTACGAGAACTGCTACACTCTGGGACCATTCGTAGCAACGAGTGCAGTAGTGGGTGAGGGCTCAACCACTACAATTCCCTAATTCCATAACCTTTTTAATCTTTCTCTTGAAATGTTTTATTATTGTTTTTGGGTTGTCCGGAAGGCTAAGAAGCCTTTCGCATCCTACTTGATTTGGCGGGTGGTCAAAGTCATTTCTTGAGAAGCGCCTAGATTACAGGTTTTGATGAGGTCCTGTTGTATGGGTTGCAACCCTTGATACTTCAGATCCTAGGGGTCGCTCAGCATCCTAAGAGGATCGCGAGGCTCCGTAAGGAAGACGTACTTAAAAAGGCAGAGTAATTGTTCAAGTCGACTTCCTTACCAGGTACTTATTTATTTTATGTTTGTTATTTTGAATAACTGCTAAAATGAAATACAAAATACTTAGCTCATAATAATGTAAACATATAATGCTGGTCTCTACCCACCCCCCTGGGTGTGAATCAGCTATATGATCACCGGCTAAGTTTAATATTGAAAAATGTTATTTTTATTAATAAAATAAATTTTTGAATATACTTACCCAGTGATCATATATTAAAGGACCCTCCCTTCCTCCCCAATAGAGACCCAGTGGACCGAGGAGAAAATTGGTTCTTTGTTTACTTGGAGTACTAAGTACCTGCTCGACAGATGGCGCTGTTGATGTACACCCCCACCTGCATAGGGATCGCTGGCGTATTTTGACCGTAGGTTTTTCTGTCGAGCAACAGAGTTGCAGCTATATGATCACCGGGTAAGTATATTCAAAAATTTATTTTATTAATAAAAATAACATTTTTTAGTGATGCAAGGAGTGTTCTTCAAGCTTAAGAAGTTTTTAATTCTAGTAATCCTGTAGTTTTGAAGATTTTAGAATGGCTTTATGTTATTGGACGGAGAGGTATAACAGTTCGATTTTGTTGGGTTCCAGCACATGTAGGTGTGTCTAGGAATGAGAAGGCAGATTTACGGGCGAAGAATGTAGCATCAGATTTGCTATCAAGGAGGTATCTCATTCCCTGTAATGATTTCGTACCTTACATCAAGAAATTGGTTTGTAATAAATGGCAACAGCACTGGGATAGTCAAAATGGCAATAAAATGAGGGAAGTAAGAAATATCGTATCACCTTGGAGGTATAATGTGATGCCCCGAAAATGGAAGACGACTCTTCGTCGTCTCCGTATTGATCACACATGGTTGACACACGAGTTTCTGCTGAAGGGCCAACACCAACCGTATTGTGAGGATTGTTTAGTACCTTTAACAGTGAGGCATTTGTTGACAGAATGCCCTAATTTTACTAACTTGAGAAATAGATATCTGTTTGAGGCTCGAGGTGAGGATGGCAGGCTCATCCTTGTCAAGATTCTCGGACATGATGTGTCCTACTATGCGAGCGGAATTTTTAGATTTATTTCAGAAGCAGGTCTTCTGAAAACTATTCAACTATTATAATGACTTCCTAACTTATATGATTTAAATTGAATTCTCTTTTATTTTTCATATAGGCCTACCTGTATAATAAAAGCTATCGGCATCAATGACCTTAGATGTCAGGATGCCAGAAAACTTTCTGTCAATCAATCAATCAATCAATCAATCAGAATCCGGGAGTATCGGACCCTCGGTTCGACTCCTTCCGGGTTTCTAGTCTCCGTCCTGTAACATATGACCCAGACCGACAGTCTCCTACTATGCCCAGTAAGGAGTTTGAGGCTATATCTTAAAAGAACGGCTGCAGTCCGTCCTCATGTGGCAGCTTTATTCGTTAGCACAGGGAAGAATAAGAGGAGGGTCACTAAGAACACCATATCGGCATGGATTCGTCGGGTGATTCATCTGTCCCTGAATTCAGACCCTCCTCCGTCACGTTGCCCTAGAGCACATGATGTAAGGGGCATAGCTACGTCCCTGGCCTTCAAAAAGAATTTTTCAGCGATGCAGGTCCTTTAAGCTGGGGTGTGGAAGGGGCAGACAACCTTCATAGCCCACTACCTGCAAGATGTGACCCGGAGCCTCGATACGTTCTCTATCCGCCCTGTGGTGGCTGCACAACAGCTGGTTTAAAACCTAAAGCTCCTTATTGGACAAGTAGCAGAAGGTTGAGGGCATTGTTACCTGGTTTTAGTCTGCATGAATAAAAAGGTTTGACTGGCCTTTATTCTTTTCTTCATCATCCCCTCTCTTGGGGAAAGCAGCATCCTGGGTTCTCTGCATAGCTGACCTCAAACCACTGCAGGTAAACCATATTCCCTTGTGTTCCTAGTAATAAGTTAATACTGTCATGTCCCCATACCCTGACGAGGTGGTATTGGGAGAGTCCTAGTCTTAAGTTTCCATCTAAGGAACTTCAGGTCAACATCCTAGGACGAGTCACACTTCATTATACCTTTACACACAGCTTGTGTAGGCCGCAGTCCTTGCGTAGCAAGGTCCTAGCGAGGTGCAGGGACTCCTTATTTCTTGGGTGCTGACACACACAAATAATGAGCCCCCTGGCAAAGCTAAAAAGCCAGTACTGGCTGGGACGGCCACCCTTCCTAATGGGTGAGTCACCCCTATTAAATAGCGTGGTTTGTATGTCAGTTAGGGAACAAATGACAAATTCGTAGATAATTTGTATTTTTCCTAACTATACAAACCTTAGCTATTTAATCAAAGTTGCCCGCCAGCCCTATCCCCCTTGAAGTCCTACCTCCAAGCAAAGTGAGCTCAAGCACAGGTGTGGGGGTGGGGGGGGGGGGGGGGTAGGAAGCTATCCTCCCCTAAACCCTCGTTGAATTTTAATGGCTTGTCATTTCAACTACACCGAAAGTAATACCCCTATTAAATAGCTAAGGTTTATATAGTTAGGAAAATACAAGTCATCTACAAATTTGTCATTTTTTTCTTCTTACTCTACTACCCTCTTAACGAGAGAATCCCTTGATGAAGTCATTGAACTTCAGCACGGCACATCATTCCTGCACTGAAGCATGGTGACAGGCAAGAGGGCTCTTGAACTTGGGGAAATTGCTCCCCCAGTTTGAATCTAAATTTCCCTCTCTTACATCTTTCTCTTCTTCTGAATATTACTTCGACCTTCTCCTAATATTATAAACTTTATTTCATGTTGCTGTCCCAACTCTATGAGTAAAATTCCCATACAGTATGTATATGTGTATATATGTACATATATATGTATTTTTTTTTTTTAATGTCGTGGATATCTCTACATCTGCTATTATCGCTGGCGTGGATGTTTCAGTATCCATTATTGTGGCCTGCATTGATGTATGGGAGGAGGTATTACGGTTGGGAGGTATTTGCGTTCAAAGCTATATATGAGAGTATTGGATGATCTCAGCCATCCCGAAGATGGTTTGGACTTTTTTGGCAGAACTATTCTCAAGTGTTGGGTCTTCGGAATCCAGGGGGATTCAATGTTTTGGGGTAGGACTCTCTGCTTTTGGCCGAAAGCCCATGATTACAGATATGGGGAGGAGGATTCCATAGTTTCTTGGCCTCAGTCCTAAAGGTGGGTTCAGCTTACACCTGTTCCTTTATATCTGTTTTGATGCAATCCTTCGGGTAGGGTATGGAGTGGGAGGTATTTGCGTTCAAAGCTATATATGAGAGTATTGGATGATCTCAGCCATCCCGAAGATGGTTTGGACTTTTATGGCAGAACTATTCTCAAGTGTTTGGTCTTCGGAATCCAGGGGGATTCAATGTTTTGGGGTAGGACTCTCTGCTTTTGGCCGGAAGCCCATGATTACAGATATGGGGAGGGGGAATCCATAGTTTCTTGGCCTCAGTCCTAAAGGTGGGTTCGGCTTACACCTGTTCCTTTATATCTGTTTTGATGCAATCCTTCGGGTAGGGTATGGAGTGGACCATCTAGAAAGTGTACTCTCATTGTGCCAATAGTGGAGATTGCAAATTTCCTTTCTGATGTGTGATGCCTTAGTATTCTTGAGCAGGTAAATCAAACTTCTTTCAAATCTCAACCCTGTCTTATGGATGGTTCAAACAATAGACCCCCATCCCCTGGATACGCTGACTCTCCCCCGGCATTGGGGGCAAGTGACACTCAACTTCATCCCTGAGTTCATTGCTAAGACTCAGAATCTGGCTCTAGCAGATCATAGATTTGGGCCCATCCAGATTGTGAGTCTCTGTACTGTACCAAATCACCCAGATTAATTGTAATTGTATCTTAAAGGCACAGTTTAAGCTCAACTGCAGACTGTTTATCAGCACAGGTAGAGTCAAGAGTAGAGTTACAAGGAACTCGATCTCTTCCTGGACCTGGAAGATGATTGAAGAAACTCTTCAAGCAGACTTGTTCCCACTTGACTCTAGACCTAGAGCTCATGACATCAAGGTTTTGTCACATCCCTGTTGTTCAGAAAGAACTTCATTGTGATGCAGGTCAGACAGGCAGACGTGTGGAAATGACAGTCAACGTTCACCGCCCATTACCTGCAAGACATAACACACGGGAGCGTGGACACATTCTCTGTAGATCCTGTGCTGGCTGCTCAAATCATGATAAAAAACACTTCAGCTCTTTCGTAGGATAAGTAGCAGTCGGTTAAGGACAGATGTTACCTGGTTTTAAGTCTTGTGTGAAGATGTGTATGACTGGCCTTTTCATCTTTCATTCTCCCCTCTCTTGGGACTTGAGTAAGCCGAAGAACTCTACAAGCTGACATTTTCTGACTGTAGGAGGGTATTATCAATCCTTGTGTTTGCTAATATTTGTATGTATATTGTTACGCCCCTTATCTCCTAGCAATTACGGTATCGGGTAACGTCCTGATCAGAAAACATAGCTCCAAGTAAAGTCTTACCTTAGTGAGTCGTATTGCTTACTGGTCCCACCTTCGCATTATTGCTTAGGCCATCATCTCTCATTAGGTTAGCTAGTTGATAGGTTGTGCTTTTCCGCGTATCATGCGAAGCATAAGAGTCACACTCCTGGTCATTGACCTGACAGTTGGTCTTTGAATTCCACCCACTTAAAAAACGTGAGTATCCTTAGTAAAGAGCTGAATGGTTTGTATTTGGTGCCATAAAAAATGATAAATTTGGAAATAATTTGTATTTGTTCCGACACAAATACTCACCGAGAACTACTTTTCTTGGAGTCACTTGTGATCTCTCAATCTCGACCAAGGTTTTTCCCGCCGTTACCCCCCTTACTCCGTTCTATATAGGTTTACCCCCGCCGCCAGAGAAAGTGCCCTGAGGGCAGGATTAGGGCAGGTCACTGCATCTCTGGGTCTGCATTGCCATTAAGTTCCTTGGTCGTGAGCTGTACACAGCTCACTCTCTCGCTCTCTCGATCCTTTGGCGCGTTTGTGTTCCACGTGTTTCCAGTGTGGGGACTTGTGTTTTTTTTTTTTTTTTTTGCGTAGTGCGTTATTCGCAAGTGTTACAGTGCGTTCTCCCTGTGTATATCCCAGTTTACTTATAACTCGCTAGTGTTGTGCCTTTCGTGTGCGAACGATGGAGCATGTGTGACGTTGCCCTGGTCCTAGAGCCGGAAAGTCGTGTGGGGCTTTCCTCTCTAAACCAGAAGTAGACCCTCACTCCCTTTGTTCCACGTGTAGGAGGAAAGTTTGCTCCTCCGCGGACACGTGTCCGGAGTGCGTAAGCTGGGATGATATCCAGTGGGTACGCTACGGTACCAAAAAGAAGAAATCTTCTAAGCGTTCCCCCAGAAAAGTTAGTGGCGTTTCTTCGTTACCGTCGGCCAGTGATCGGTCCGACGAAGCCTCGGCTTCTCCGTCTCCTTCGCAGAGGAGAGGGCAACAAGCCCCCAGTGTTGTGGTTAGTCAAGGCGTTCTTCCCGGTGAACCCAGTGCGAGGGAAGAACCAAGGGCAGGCCCCTCTAGGGATAACGGAGGGTCCGGTAGTGCTTCTGGTGAATCAGCCCTCGTGGTAGGGGACCACGCGTCCTCAGAAGACCCTGTATGGGGCAGTGTTGTGATTTCAGTCTCCCCCGCCCTCGTGGGCCGGTGCGTCGGGCTCTCCCCCGCCAGAGGACAGCCTCACTAGAGTTCGCCGCCCGAGTAGCGATGCCTTCGGGTGGAAGTTGCCGAAGACACCGGGGAGGTCACCGCTAAGAATGGACGTGACCCTGGACCCCTGGCCCCCTGGCATGGATAGAGTGGACTCGGTGCCGACGATCTCCACGGCTGTTCCCGAGGACTTCCTCCAGCATTCAATCTCGGACGTCCGGCGGCGAGGAGCTTCCCCTACGGGTCACGCGGGCAGCCGTTACACGAGGAACGTGGCGCCCTCGGACTCGTCAGAGATAGATTCATCCTCTGGGGGAGAAGTCAGGGAGAAACGGCGCGGGAAGAGGGAGCGGTCCGAAAGCGATCATTCCCGCTCTAGGTCAAGGTCGCGACATAGCAGGAAGCGCCCCCGCTCCCACTCCCGTAAGTATAGGAGAAATGCCTCTCCCGGCGGCGCTTGGGTCTACGTCCCTTCAGGAGAGTCCAAGAGGCTCCACTCTCCAGACTCTCGTTCCAGGGAACGTGCGTCTAGGCTGCCGCTCCCTACGCACAGCCTAGAACCGCGCGACCTGCCACGCAGGAAAGACCTCTCGCAGAAGCATAAGTCCTCGAGGCCTCCGGTTCACCCCGCCCAGCGGGGGGAAACGCGCTTCTTTGAAGGCAGCCTGACCGAACCAGCCCAGCTGGTGCGGTCATCGAGCAAGAAGGATCGGTTCCCGTTGTCGGGTCAGCCCACCGGGACCGTGACTTCCGCTTCCAGAGCCTTGGGCCAACTGAGGGCCCTCCCTGAGCCGGTGGTACCCGCCTTGCAGCGAGACCCACCCTCCTACGGAGCTCCCTACGGTTACAGGTCGGCCCCCCTGGACTCAAGAGAGGGACGACCGGTCTACCGAACAAGCAACCCGGCGCCCCCGCGCCAGGCCGAGGCCTCGGCGGACGGAGGAGAAGCTCCCCCGTCGGAGGACTCCGCATACAGAAGGGTGGTGGGCCTCATCAGGAGGCACCATGGGATCACAGAACCCTCGGCACCTAAGGGGAATTCCTGGAGATCAAGCCTCCTGAGAATCACGCATCACGACGCCCTTCCGAAGTCCTCCCTGGCCCTTCCTCTTGCCCCAGACCTAGTACTGGGACAAGAGTACATAGATAACTTAGTGGCCAGCAATGCGGAAGACCCCAAGTCCCAGAGTGCCTCGAAACTGCTCCAGGGCCTCAAGGCACAAGGGAAAGTTTACATTCCTGAAGGGCGGCGCCCATGCCCCTGTAGAGTGGACCCGGCCTTAGACATCCTGGGACAAGGCGGTTCGGACGAAAGGGCCTCTTCAGCCCCGGTTTCCTTCTCGCCTACGGAAGCCGCCATGATGGAGGAGATGTCGAGGGACCTGGTGAACGTCTCCTCATGGCTGGACTGGTGGGCCTCCACGTTGGTGAGCGTGCAAGCCTCCATCGACCCCGAAGATCCAGAGCAGCAGAGTCTCCTGACGGACCTTCTCACCTCCGGGGGGAAAACGCTGAAGTTTCTAGCGTACCAAGCGCTCGCCTTGACGGCCAACTGGGTACAGAGGAAACGAGACACAGTTCTATCTAAGTTGTCGAGGAAGATCCCGGACAGGGAAGCCCGAGCTGTGCGTAGCCTACCCTTGGGGGGTGAGTCTCTGTTCCCTTTAAAGGAACTGGAAATTCTAATGGAGAAAGTGTCCAAGAAGAGAGAGGCCAACGTCCCCAGACAAGCATCTTCTAGAAGGCCGCCATACAGGAGATCAGCCTCGGATAGCGCCGTGACTCCTCAGGCCGCCCCCAGCTCTTCGAGGAGGGACGCCCCTACCTCCTCCTGGACAACAACTCCTCAGCCCTCCCGCAGAGGAGCACCAGCTTCTGCCAGCTCCTTCAGGTCGGGTTACTCCTCCTCGAAGAGAGGCAGATCAGGCCGCCCCTCTAGGAGAAGGTAGAGGGAGAGGCCCCCTACTCCCGCCCAAGCCTCGGGTTGGGGGATGCCTCAGACCTCATTGGCAAGCATGGAAAACACAAGGAGCGGATCCTTGGACGGTGTCCGTCCTGAAAGAAGGCTACAGGCTCCCCTTCATAGCGGACCCACCCCCTCTTATTCCAGCCAGCCAGACAGAATGGTTGGCCCCCAGGGACCCGATGAAAAGGGCCACCCTTCAAGGAGAGATTTCCTCCATGTTAGAGAAGGGGGCCATGGAAGAGGTCCTTCTCCCAGGCCCAGGCTTCTACAGCCGCCTGTTCCTGGTAGAGAAAGCAACGGGGGTGTGGAGACCCGTGATAGACCTGTCGGCCCTCAACAAGTTCGTCAAGAAGACGGACTTCAAGATGGACACCCCAAAATCTGTCCTGATGTCCTTGAGGGAGAAAGATTACATGATGACGGTCGACCTCAAGGACGCATACTTCCAGATCCCTGTCCACCCGTCGAGTCGGAAGTTCCTCCGGGTAAAATGGGGTTTCCAGATCCTGCAGTTCAAGACCCTTTGCTTCGGCCTGTCGACGGCCCCTCAAGTGTTCACGAGAGTCTTCGCGACAGTCTCAGTGTGGGCTCACGAACGGGGTATCCGTCTCATCAGATACCTAGACGACTGGTTGCTCCTTTCCAACTCAAAGGCCCTCTTGGAGGAACAAGGGAGAATCCTCCTCCAGTTCTGCAGGAATCTGGGAATCATAATCAATCTGGAAAAATCGAACTTAACACCATCCAACAGAATGGGATACTTGGGGATGACGTTGGACACCGTGCAGGGGAAGGTTTTCCCCTCGGAAGACAGGATACGGAACCTCAATCACATCATTCAGCCGTTCCTGTCAGAACGTTCCAGGAGGGCAAAAGACTGGCAGAGACTGACAGGTCACCTGGTCTCATTAGAGAAACTAGTTCCCCAAGGGAGGATGAGGCTCAGACCCATGCAATGGAACCTCAAGAGCCTCTGGTCCCAGACAGGCTCTCAGAAGGCGTTGATTCCTATCCTTCCAGACACGAGAACCTCCCTAGAATGGTGGCACTGCCAGTCGAACTCCCTCAAGGGGATGCCCCTCGGGTCCTGTCCCCCCGAGTACCTCCTGTTCACAGACGCCTCCAACCAAGGGTGGGGGGCCCACCTTCTGGAAGAGACAGCAAGCGGTTCCTGGTCGGAGAGCGAAAAGCATCTCCACATCAATGTCCTAGAGCTAAGAGCAGTCCAGAAGGCATGTCTGCACTTTGCAGGTCGGTTAAGGGGAAACACCGTGGCGTTAATGTGCGACAACGCCACGGTAGTAGCCTACATAAAGAAGCAAGGGGGCATGAGATCGAAGGAACTGTGCGACCTCGCCATAAGCATCCTTCATTGGGCGGACGAGCAGCAGGTGGTGCTGCTAGCAAGGTTCATCCCCGGGAAGAGAAACGTGCTAGCCGACGGCCTCAGCAGAATGGGTCAGATAGTGGGGACAGAGTGGTCTCTGCACCCGGAAGTAGCCAGACTCATCATTCAACGCTGGGGCTCCCCGGTGATGGACCTCTTTGCAACGAAGCTCAACGCCCAACTACCGGTCTATTGCTCCCCGGTACCAGACCAAAAAGCAGCCCTAGAAGACGCCTTCCAGCACAAGTGGGACAACTTGGACGTGTACGCTTTTCCCCCCTTCACGCTGGTAAGGCAGGTACTCAACAGAGTAAGGGCCTCCCAAAACCTAAGGATGACTTTGGTAGCGCCCTGGTGGCCGGAGAGAGAGTGGTTCGCGGATCTAAAAGACCTAGCGAGCCAACCACCTTGGCCTCTGCCCGCCAGGTCAGACCTCCTGCGTCAACCTCACTTCCTCAGGTTCCACGACAACCCTCTCTCTCTTCGCCTTCACGCCTGGAGACTATCGAGCGGCTCTTGAAGAAGGAGGGGTACTCCTCCGCCACAGCTAAGAGAATGTCCCTATACCTAAGAAAATCCTCTACCGTGGTATACCAGGCGAAGTGGGCCGCCTTTACGAAGTGGTGCTCGGAGAAACACATAAGACCTCTTAAAGCTTCGGTCCCGGACATAGCTGAGTTTCTAGTGTACCTTAGGGATGAAGTAGGAATGTCAATCCCAGCCATTAAAGGAGTACGAGCAGCCTTAGGCCAAGTCTTCCTCCTGAAAGGCATCGACCTGGGGACCTCGAGACACATAGCGATGCTGATTAGGAGTTTCGAGCCATCCTGCCCTCCTCAAGCTAGGAGAGTGCCCAGGTGGGACCTGGCCAAGGTCCTGAAAATGCTAAGTCGTCCTCCCTTTGAACCCCTGAAAGATATCGGGGACAAAGACCTCACCCTCAAGACCGTCTTCTTGCTAGCCTTGGCTTCGGCTAAGAGAGTGGGCGAGAGCCATGGTCTGTCTTACGACGTTGCGCACTCCAAAGGGTGGATGGAAGTGTCCTTCAGGTTCGTACCCTCCTTTGTGGCGAAGACTCAGAACCCAGCAGTCTGGGACCCGAGGTTTGAAGGTTTCTCAATTCCGGCCATTCCCAAGACAGGCAATACAGAAGACGTGAAGTTATGCCCAGTACGGGCGCTCAGAAAGTACCTGGGAAGGACGGCTCATCTCCGACCATGTACCAAGAACCTCTTCGTCTCCACAGGTGTTAATAAGAAACAAGTCTCCAAGAACACCATTTCCTTCTGGCTGAGACAAGTCATCGCTAGAACCTATGAAGAGGATAAAATGGCAGTGCCAGGCACTCCCCGCCCCCATGACATCAGGGGTCTGAGCACCTCCTTGGCCTTTGAGAGGAACATGGCGGTGGGACAGATCCTGCAAGCTGGCACTTGGTCGCACCAGTCGACCTTTACTGCCCACTACCTCAAGGATTATTCAAGAAAATCCTTGGACGGGTTCTCCATTGGGACAGTCATCGCCGCCCTCCAATCTGTGTAGCGATAGGCCAGAAGATGTCCCCAACGGTGAATAATTTCTTCGCTACTTCATCAGGAGAAAATCACCAGAAGAAATTTGAGAGGTGAGTCTTAGATAATAGCGTAAGGTTCCGCAGTTACCCTCTCTCCGCTCTCTGATAGGCCCCGCATTCCATAGCCCTCTAGGCACTATGTGCCGAGTCAAGTGGCAGAATGGCACTCCCGCCTCCTAAAGTATAAGTCTCCAAGAAAAGTAGTTCTCGGTGTGTATTTGTGTCGGAACAAATCAAAACTTTTAAATAATTTTTATTTTTCCTAACATACTCACCGAGAACTACTTTTCGGGTAATGGCCCTCCCTTCCGTCCCCGAGTCCCATCCTTCCATTGCCAAGTTGGGCTAAGCGACGAACTTAATGACGATGCTGACCCAGAGATGCAGTGACCTGCCCTAATCCTGCCCTCTGGGCGCTTTCTCTGGCGGCGGGGATAAACCTATATAGAACGGAGTAAGGGGGTAACGGCGGGAAAAACCTTGGTCGAGATTGAGAGATCACAAGTGACTCCAAGAAAAGTAGTTCTCGGTGAGTATGTTAGGAAAAATAAAAATTATTTGAAATTTTTGATTTTTCCTAACATTACAAACCTTAAGCTCTAGCCGGTTGTCACATACCCTCAGGAATTCCTGCCTGCTATTGCAAAGTGGCTTGTGTTGGCTACTGCGTGTGTGAGTGCAGTGGTTGGTCTACCCCCTGCTAACTAATGGAGGGTAGTGGCACCTTACTAAAAGGTTGACAGTTAGTTTCAGCGGTCGCTATAATTTATCAAAAATAGTAAAGAGCTTCAGGTTTGTATTATTAGGAAAAATACAAATTATTTTGAAATTTGTCCTGTTTTGGTTATCAACATAAGAATTTGAAAACAAAGCTCTTTATGTTATTATTTTAACTTTTTGAGATTTCCCTTTTTCACATTTGATAAACCCAAATTTAATGGTCCATTTACTTTTTTGTACAACAGGAAAACTTGGGGATGGAACAAATTGGAATCCGGAGCTCTTCTCGAAAGAGTGCAACAAAAGTTCCTGTTCCGGATGCACATGCTACTGGTTCCCAGACTCGCGAATCTGTATCGCCCCTTTCCCGCTGTCATGATAAACAGGTACGTGTATATACTTACAGTTAAGAAGTCATTTTTGTTACTACACAGATATAAAACTTTGTCCTTTAATAGGAGTGTGATTTCAGTAAAACTGGAAATGGCTGTTAAAATTCATAGCAAGTGTTGGTAGCTATTGGTCAGTGGTGGGTAAGCCACGCCCATCAAACAAGTCACTAAGCAGCTACATTGATTTCAACTGCTGAGCAGAGTACCCAAGTACTCTTCTCAGCTGTCAATTTGCCTGGCTCTTTTAATCCTCTTACTGTATCTTTGCAGTTTGTGTATGTTTACTGTTAGGGAGAGTCCACTAACAGATGTGAGTCTGCTGTGGTAAAGCTTGTCACAATTGTTACAGATTTATGAGTAGAATTGCTGTGGATTCCCATGTCCTTTGTACTTTGTGCAGGGCCATAACTGTTCATAATTATCTCCATGTGATGAATGTAAGCTATGGACTCCTCTGCAGTGGATTGGCTGAAAAGAAGAATAATGGCAAGAAAGATTCTTCAGAATCAATTGTGGTTAAGTTTTTGCCGAAGGGTCTCCAAAATTAGGTCCTCTCTCATAAAAAGAGAATGCCTGAATGGAGTCTCTCAGTTTAACATGGAATATCATTTCTTAATATAAACCTTGTGATTGGCAAGAGGACTTTTAAATTGGGGAATACTCTTCTTCAGTTTGATAATAAATTTCTCATGCTTTTTATTGTTTTGGCATATTACTACAGTCAGCCCTCCATATCCAGTGGTTCTTTCTTTACAATTTAGCTCATTTGCGACAGAGAACTGTATAGCCCATTAAATAAAAAATTACACATTCGATGGTTCGTGAGAAATGCTTAAGCAGAGCGAGGATTTCAAACACTCCGTGCTCCCTTGCACCGGCTTGTTTCTCATCACTTCTGCCTCTTCAATGGTTCAGGACTTTACTGCAGTGGAGGGGCTTGAGAGTTTCAATTATGAGCTGGGTAATGGTGGTGGGATGATTATCCACCTGGGAGGTTCAACCATACCTAGGGCCAGCTCTGAGAGACCAGACTATGACTGGACCTTTTCAAGCCTTCTCCTTTATTTCAGTTTTTCTCTCCTTGCTCTACCCTCTTAATGAGAGAATGCCTTGATGAAGTCATTGAGCTTCAGCACGGCACATCATTCCTGTACTGAAGCATGGTGACAGATAAGAGGGCTCTCGAACTTGGGGAAATTGGTCCCTCAGTTTGAATCTAAATTTCCCTCGTACATCTTTCTCTTCTTTTGAATACTACTTCGACCTTCTCCTAATATTATAAGATTTATTTCATGTTGCTGTTCCAACTCTATGAGTAAAATTCCCGTATGTATATGAGTATATATATACATATACATGTATTTTTTCTTAATGTCGTGGATATTTCTACATCTGCTATTATCGCTCCCGTGGATGTTTCAGTATCCGTTATTGTGGACTGTTTTGATGAATAGGAGGAGGTGTCATGGTTGGGAGGTATTTGCGTTCAAAGCTATATGTGAGAGTATTGGATGATCTCATCCATCTCGAAGATGGTTCGGACTTTTTTGGCAGAACTATTCTCAAGTGTGAGGTCTTCCGAATCCAGGGGGATCCAATGCTTGGGGTAGGACTCTCTGCTTTTGGCCGGAAGCCCATGATTACAGATATGGGGAGGAGGATTCCATACTTTCTTGGTCTCAGTCCTGAAGGTGGGTTCAGCTTACACCTGTTCCTTTATATCTGTTTTGATGCTGTCCTTCGGGTAGGGTATGAAGTGGATCATCTGGGAAGTATACTCTCATTGTGCTGATAGTGGAGAGTGCAAATTTCCTTTCTGATGTGTGATGCCTTAGTATCCTTGAGCAGGTAAATCAAACTCTTCTTTCTAATCTCAACCCTGTCTTATGGACTCTTCAAACAACGGACCCCCATCCCCTGGATACGCTGACTCTCCCCAGCATTGGGGGCAAGTGACACTCAACTTCATCCCTGAGTTCATTGCTAAGACTCAGAATCTGGCTGTAGCAGATCATAGATTTGGGTCCTTCCGGATTGAGAGTCTCTGTACTGTACCAAATGACCCAGATTAATTGTAATTGTATCTTAAATGCACTGTTCAAGCTCAACTGCAGATCAATAGACTGTTTATCAGCACAGGTAGAGTCAAGAGTAGAGTTACAAGGAACTCGATCTCTTCCTGGACCAGGAAGGTGATCGAACAAGCTCTCCAAGCAGACTTGTTCCCACTTGACTCTAGACCTAGAGCTCATGACATCAAGTGTTTTGTCACATCCCTGTTGTTCAGAAAGAACTTCAATGTGATGCAGGTCAGTCAGGCAGGCATGTGGAAATGACAGTCAACGTTCACCGCCCATTACCTGCAAGACGTAACACACGGGAGCGTGGACACATTCTCTGTAGGTCCTGTGCTGGCGGCTCTAAACAGGATAAAAAACACTTCAGCTCTCTCATAGGACAAGTAGCAGTCGGTTAAGGACAGATGTTACCTGGTTTTAAGTCTGTTGTGAAGATGTGTATGACTGGCCTTTTCATCTTTCATTCTCCCCTCTCTTGGGACTTGAGTAAGCCAAAGAACTCTACAAGGTGACATTTTCTGAATGTAGGTGGGTATCATCGACCCTTGTGTATGCCAGTATATGCATGAATATTGTTACGACCCTTATCTCCCAGCAAGGTGAGTATCGGGTAGCGTCCAGGTAAGAAAACCATAGCTCCAAGTAAAGTCTTGCCTTGGTGAGTCGTATTACTTAACGGTCCCACCTTCGCATTATTGCTTAGGCCATTATCTCTCATTAGGTTAGCAAGTTGATAGGTTGTGCTTTTCCGTGTATCATGCGAAGCATTAGAGTCACACCCCGGGTCAGTGACCAGACAGTTGGTCTTGGAATTCCAACCACCTAAACGTGAGTATCCTTAGTAAAGAGCTGAAAGGTTTGTATTTGGTGCCGAACAAATGACAAATTAGGAAATAATTTGTATTTTTCCTAACCATACAAACCTGAAGCTCTTTACACATACTAGCTGGCTGTCACCTACCCCCAGGAATTCCTACCTGCAATTGCAAAGTGACTTGTGGTGGCTGCTGCGCATGTGAGCGCAGTGGTTGGTCTACTCCAATCTAACTAATGGAGGGTAGTTTCACCTTGCTAAAAGTTTTACAGTTAGTTTCAGCGGTCGCTATAATTTATCTCAAATAGTAAAGAGCTTCAGGTTTGTATTATTAGGAAAAATGCAAATTATTTTGAAATTTTTCATCTTTATGCTAGCAACATAAGTATTTGAAAACCAAACTCTTTAGGTTAATATTATCACTTTCTAACATTTCCATTTTTCTCATTTGATAAACCCAAATTTAATGGTCCATTTACTTTTTTGTACAACAGGAAAACTTGGGGATGGAACAAATTGGAATCGGGAGCTCTTCTCGAAAGAGTACAACAAAAGTTCCTGTTCCGGATGCACATGCTACTGGTTCCCAGACTCGCGAATCTGTATCGCCCCTTTCCCACTGTCAAGATAAACAGGTACGTGTATATACTTACAGTTAAGAAGTCATTTTTGTTACTACACAGATATAAAACTTTGTCCTTTAATAGGAGTGTGATTTCAGTAAAACTGGAAATGGCTGGTAAAATTTATAGCAAAGTGTTGGTAGCCATTGGTCAGTGGTGGGTAAGCCACGCTCATCAAACAAGTCACTAAGCAGCTACATTGATTTCAACTGCTGAGCAGAGTACCCAAGTACTCTTCTCAGCTGTCAATTCGCCTTGCTCTTTTAATCCTCTTACTGTATCTTTGCAGTTTGTATATGTTTACTGTGAGGGAGACTCCACTAACAGACGTGAGTCTGCCATGGTAAAGCATGCCACAATTGTTACAGATTTATGAGTAGAATTGGTGTGGATTCCCGTGTCCTTTGTACTTTGTACTTTGTGCAGGGGCATAACTGTTCATAGTTATCCCCATGTGATGAATGTAAGCTATGGACTCCTCTGCAGTGGATTGGCTTAAAAGAAGAATAATGCCAAGAAAGATTCTTCAGAATCAATTGTGGTTTAACTCAAGTTTTTGCCGAAGGGTCCCCAAAATTAGGTCCTCTCTCATAAAAAGAGAATGCCTGAATGGAGTCACTCAGTTTCAACATGGAATATCATTTCTTAATATAAACATTTTGATTGGCAAGAGGACTTTTAAATTGGGGAATACTCTTCTTCAGTTTGATCATAAATTTCCATGCTTTTTTTTTTTGTTTTGGCTTATTACTACAGTCAGCCCTCCATATCCAGGGGTTCTTTCTTTACAATTTAGCTCATTTGCGACAGAGAACTGTATAGCCCATTAAATAAAAAATCACACATTCGATGGTTCGTGAGAAATGCTTAAGCAGAGCGAGGATTTCAAAGAACCCACGCTCCCTTGCACCGGCTGGTTTCTCGTCACTTCTGCCTCTTCAATGGTTCAGGACTTTACTGCAGTGGAGGGGCTTGAGAGTTTCAATTATGAGCTGGGTAATGGTGGTGAGTGATTATTCTCCTGGGAGGTTCAACCATACCTAGGGCCAGCTCTGAGAGACCAGACTATGACTGGACCTTTGCAAGCCTTCTCCTTTATTTCAGTTTTTCTCTTCTTACTCTACCCTCTTAATGAGAGAATGCCTTGATGAAGTCATTGAGCTTCAGCTCGGCACATCATTCCTGCACTGAAGCATGGTGACAGGCAAGAGGGCTCTTGAACTTGGGGAAATTGCTCCCCTAGTTTGAATCTAAATTTCCCTTTGTTCCGTAATTTGAATACAAACCACGCTATTTGATAGGGGTATTACTTTCGGCGTAGCTGAAATAACGAGCCATTGATTTTCAACGAGGGTTCACTACCCACACCGGTAGTTAGCGGGGGTAGGGGAGGGTAGCTTGCCACCCCCCCCCCCTCACACACCTGTGCTTGAGCTCACTTTGCTCTCGGCTCGGACGGTAGTCGGACGTGTCCGCTTTCATCCTCACCGTCATTTGGCAGCCATTTAATGCTTTTTTGCTTTTTCTTTTCTAGTTTTGTGTGTGAAGTTGGCCTCTGCGAATATGCGCACCTGCCCTGGGTTTCTCGACCGCCCCTGAGGAACATTCATGTCGGCGGTCGAGACCGATCCTCACTCCCTTTGCCCTTCCTGTAGGGGCCAACAGCGTGATAGCAATAACAGGTGTAGTGAGTATAGGGAGTGGTCTACCTCCCAGTGGGAGAGGTTTTCGCAACAACGGCAGAAGAAGTCCAAACAGGATATTTCTCCTTCGAAAGTTTCTTTGAAAGGAGAAAAACCCAAGGCCTCTTCTTCCGTTGCCCAAACCTCCTCCAAAGCTCCCATTCGATCGGTCTCTTTCGAGAGACCGTCGATTGGTAGAGTAGACCGATGTACTGATTACCAAACTCGGGGCTCGAGAGATGACTTTGCTTCCCCTTGCGAAGCAGCTCCACCTCTCCCCCCGGGGGAGGATATGCCACAAATCCCTCTTTTTCAGCTTTGGTCCTCCTTGGGGCTTGAGGGTTTGCCCTCCTAGGAGGTTTTACTTGACTACATCCGATTGGGTGCCGCTGTCAAGCAATCGCCGTATCCGACAGAGGTTGATCCTCTGTCTCTTGTCGACGTTGTGGTGTCAGAGGTATCCAATGCGGTATCACCCATTACCTCTGCCTCTTCAAACCCTACGGTAGCTGACGGCTTAGTTTCTCCCGTTCCTGTTCAACCAACGAGGGAGGAAGTAAGTCCATTAGTCTCTCCTGCTAGTGTTTCTTCCCCTCGGGGGAGTTCACTTACAGAGACTCCTCTTCAGAAGGTCAGCTCGCTGACCCTACGGCCCCCAGAGGGCGCATTCGTTGCAAGGCTCGCCTTCCTCTTCGCCAGAGAGGCCTTCCTTCACCTGCGGTGAGGAGGCGCTTCTTTGATTCAACTTCTTCGATGCAGTCCCCCGCAAAGGAGTCTCGACATCGATCACCGATCACTGTTCCTGCATTGGTACTGGACCTTTCTGCAGATCGTTTGCGGTCTCCTTCGGTGGAAGGTCGTCCTTTTAAAGGACATTTCGACCCTCCACCCGACAGACCTGCCGACCTGCCGTTACCATTCTTATATAAACCTAGCAAGGTTTCATCGGAGCACGCTAAGGCGCGCCAACCAGATATGCGCTATACGCCAACGAAACCTGGCGAACGCGTTATGGTAGCTCGTCAGGTCCCGTCAACAGACCCTAACATGGGGCATCAAAGGCGTATGGCCAACACGCACATATGTCCCAACAGGAGCCCAGCTCTTCTACGCGCTATGCACTCACTCATGCACATACGCGCCCACGTTCTCCTGCGCGCCAGGCCTTGCCTGAGCCTAAGTATACGCGCCAACCCTCACCTGCGCGCTGTCAACCTCCTGCACGCCAGCGCTCGCCAGCGCGCCAGTGCTCTCATGCGCGCCAGCGCTCTCCTGCCCGCCAGCGCTCTCTTACTTGCCAGGATCTCCCGCGCCAGCGCTCACTCCCAGCAGTCATTTCTCTTGCGCACCCACGATCTACTGATCTGGGCGTTACTGGGAAGTCAACTAGAGTGACTTCTCCCACGTTCAAGCTCTCGCCATTGCCCGCACGCATCCATGAGGATACGCGCCCCGCGCGCACTCGCCAATCCTCTCCTACCGATTCGCGCCCACATTCTGACGCGCACCCACGAGCTGCACAGGCTTCAACCATGCGTCTGCGCGCTAGGGGTCTTTCTACTGCACGCGCGCCCTACGACTGGTACAGTGCGAACTCTCGCTTGCGCACTCAACGCCTTGATCCTGCGTGTCCGCGCACGCGCGCCAACAGTCTCCCTCACGCGCTCCTGTGCGCCCACAGTCTCCCGCACGCGCTCCTGTGCGCCATCAGTCTCCCGCGCGCACGCCCGCAGTCTCCAGCGCACGCCCGCAGTCTCCCGCGCGCACGCCCGCAGTCTCCCGCGCGCACGCCCGCAGTCTCCCGCGCGCACGCCCGCAGTCTCCCGCGCGCATCAGCCCGCAGTCTCCCGCGCGCATCGCCCGCAGTCTCCCGCGCGCGCATCAGCCCGCAGTCTCCCGCGCGCGCATCAGCCCGCAGTCTCCCGCGCGCGCATCAGCCCGCAGTCTCCCGCGCGCGCATCAGCAGTATTCTCGGTATTTTCCCTCATGCGAGCACCATTACTTTCCCTCCCGCGAGCGTCAATATCCTCCCGCGCGTGAGACTGCTAAACTACAAACGGCAAGGTTGCCATCGCCTCATTCCCCTCTCTGCAAGCGCATACCAGCGCGCATTGTGGGGGAAGGGAAACATCTAGAGGAGTCCAGGATCCCAAAGCCTTTTCAGGCGAACCCACCAATGATGAGAACTCCTCCCAGGGATCCTTCAATTCCTGTCCCTTCAAGGGGTATGTCTGACAGCGCGTTTGTCAGCCAACAGTCCTGGTTCGGTGCACTGATCAGAGCCATAACACAGCCATTCAAGCCTGTTTTATCTGAATTGGGGCATAGATCCTTGGCTGCTTCTACCCCTTTGAAGAGAAAAAGAGGAGTTCCAGACGCGGTAACTTCTCCAAGGGAAAAACTGACTCCACGCAAGCCTTCGAGGCCGGTTCCTTCTTTCCCCCAGACTGTCTCTCCTTCCCTTTTGGACGAAGATTTCCCGTGCTCAAGGGAATCACGCGAGGAGAGACTCCCCCATCGCACCAATGAGGGAAACCTCTCCTCCCATCGAGATGTCTTCTCACGTGGGGACTGAAAGGAACATGCCATCCTTGGCAATGTTGGAGTCCTACATCCTTCCCAGGAAGGAATTTAAGGACTCTAAAACATTACCAAAGTCCTCTACTAGGACTAGGAGTGAGCCAACTAGCCACCCATAGAACGTCCGCGACTCTCCCCAAGAAGAACCTTTGGGGACAGGAGACTTCGCTGCAAGTCCTACATCAGGAGGAGACCAGCAAGCGTCAGAACATGTGTTTTGGCAAGTTCTGATTCTAATGAGGGCTCTCAACGGGTTTTCCTACCCAGAGAGCCCTCCTCGAGAGGGCAAGGACACGGTCTTGGACCGTGTTTTTGGTACTCAGAAACCCTCCAAGACCAGTGCAGCACTGCCCTGGTCTCAGGGGGTTAAGAGTACCAGGGACAAGATCTCTCTACAGCTCTCCGAGATGTCCTCCTCCAACCGTTCCAGTGTCACCAACAAGCTCCTTCCACCTCCTCGCGTACAGCAGAGGAGGTACTTTGAGATCCTTAAGGAGCCTTGTTTAGCTCTTCCTCCTCACCACTCGCTGGAATAACTTACCAGGGGAGTCCCTCTTGAGAGACTCTCCAACCGTCAGGTCTCATTCTCGGCAACCGAGATCCTTAACCAGGAGAAATTTGCGAAATGTGCTATGCAAGCCAGGACCTTAGTTATCCTGATACGTTCTGAGGGTTTCTCCAAAGAACGTACCAGGAATGGTATGGAGACCTTTCTTCTCTCAGGTACTCGCACAATCGAGTTTCTGGCCCACCAAGTCTTGAAATTGTGGGCAAATACTATTCTGAAATGTCGGGATACAGTAGCTGAGAGATTACATCAGAAGGTCCCTAGCACTGAGATCAATAGGCTCAGACATTGCTCTCTAGAGGGATCCATCTTGTTTGAGCCAAGGATGTGGAACAGGCCGCTGAGAGGTGGAGGAAGTCTCATTAAGACTCCCTCCTTCATAGGGCTTTAACATCTAATCCCTATAAGCCTTCAGCACCACAGCAGTCCCGTCCAGTCAAGACCTCTAAAACGACGACAGCAGCAAAGACCGTGGTGTCTAAGCCCTTTCCTGTCAAAGGAAGGAAAGACAAAAAGTTCTCCTGGGGAGGCAAGAATCTTAGAAGGAGCAGCTGAGGCCGCAAATGCTAGGATAGGCAATCCCCCTGCATGTCCAGCAGTGGGTGGATGCCTACAAAGTTGCCCAAATGGGTGGAAGCAACTCGGGGCCGATTCCTGGACAATCTCCGTGATCAGTCTAGGATACCGCATCCTGTTCATAACATCTCTACCTCCCCTGACAACGAATCCAGTGTCATTGAGCTCCCTTGCCATGGGACCGGCAAAGGGGCAGGCCCTTCGGGCAGAAGTCCAGACCCTGTTGAAGAAGGGCGCTCTCCAAGAGGTCCTCGACGAATCTCCAGGCTTCTTCAGTCGATTCTTTCTTGTAAAGAAGGCGTCTGGAGGCTGGAGACCAGTCATCAACCTCTCAGCTCTGAACAATGTGGAGGATTAATTTTTGTTTTATTTTTATTTACTTTTGAGAGAGAGAGAGAGAGAGAGAGAGAGAGAGAGAGAGAGAGAGAGAGAGAGAGAGAGAGAGAGAGAGTTGGTTAAATGAGGTACTTTTAGCTAGGTTAGGAGAGAAGTAAATGTTTCGGAGCGAATGCTTTTTTTATTTGACTGCTGCTAGAGGCGGTTGTGTGTGAATGCTGGATTTACCTTATTTAATTGATTTTACCAGCGTGGAAGTGATTGTTTATTTTTTGAGTAAGTACAGTTTTGTTTATCTTTGCTTGCCATGATTGTGAATGATAGGAACTGTTTATTATTTATCTTTGATTATAGTGCGATAGTTTAGTTAGTTAAGAGTGTTCGTAAGTGTTTTTCTTTTTTATTTCTGCAGGCCGTGATTCCTCCTTGATGAGACTTACTCCTTTGAGAAAGATATTTTGAATATTGATTGATGACCTGGCTTGTTATAAGGGACTTGGAACTGACTGCTATTTTAGATTTGGATATAATTGGTAACCACTTTGGCTGTAAGAAGGAATTTTCGATTGATGATGATGAAGATGATGATGATATGACGATAATAACCATGACCACAATGAGGGAAGTAGTTGTGGCAAATTGCCACCCAGTGAATTGTTAAACACAGAGTTGTGTTAGTGTGCCGTAAAGACAGTCCAGCTTTGTGTGGCGACAGTGTTGGTGTCCCATAATATTTATAAAAGATAATTTATATATATATTTATTTTTGGTGTTAGTGTGCGGTGTAATTAAAGTTTGTTAGGGTTTTTTTGTGTTTATTTGAATGGTGTTTATGGTATATTTAATGTAAAGGTTTTGATGTTGTTGATTCTAGTTTAAAGTGTTAAGTTTTGATTAGTTTAAAGTGTTAAGTTTTGATTAGTTTAAAGTGTTTTTTTTTTTTTTTGTGTGGATGGTTTATGATTTATTTTTAAGTTTTAAGAATATAGTTTTAAGGTTATGTTTTGTTTTGTTTTTTGTCCTTTTGTCTAAGAGTCTGGTTTTTGATAAAGTAAGGGGAAACTTTGTTTTGTTGAGGCATTTGTCAGCTAGAGTGATTCAAGGGTGTGGGGTTGTTTTTTGCAACATCCCGCCACAAGAAGTTTGTCAAACAATCTCCGTTCAGCATGGAGACTGCGGACACGGTCAGACTAGCAGTAAGACCGCAAGATTTCATGTGCACACTGGACCTAGAGGAAGCGTACTTCCAGATCCCAGTCCATCCGTCTTCAAGGAAGTACTTAAGATTCAGCCTAGACAACAGAAAGTACCAGTTCAAGGTGCTGTGCTTTGGTCTCTCCACAGCACCACAAGTTTTCACCAGAGTGTTCACCCTATCATCTTGGGCACACAGGATTGGCATCCGTCTCCTCCGTTATCTTTACGACTGGTTAATCCTAGCAGACTCGGTGTCATCCCTTCTTCAACATCGAGACAAACTTCTGAGACTTTGCCAAGAACTGGGGATCATGGTAAATCTCGAGAAGTCCTCACTGCTTCCCACTCAAAGACTGGTATACCTAGGCATGATTATAGACACCAATCTCCACAAAGCTTTCCCATCAGACGACAGGATAGCAAGGCTGAGGAAGGTCGCAAGGCCTTTTCTTAGACGAGAAGAACTTCCAGCCCAATCGTGGTTACGTCTCCTCAATCAACTTTCATCGCTGGCTTGTCTAGTTCCCAAATGGTCGCCTCAGGATGAGATCCCTCCAGTGGTGACTCAAGTCCCGGTGGAATCAAGGGTACGATTCCCCGGACATCCAGATCCCCATGGGACCTGCGGAACTGACGGATCTCCAGTGGTGGGTGGCAGACAAGGTACTATGAAGAGGAGTGGATCTTCTCGTCCTTCCCCCGGATTTGATGCTGTTTTCGGACGCTTCATAACAAGGGTGGGGTGGCCCACGTGCTGCACCACACGACCTCAGGCCTCTAATCAGAGTCAGAAAAGTACCTCCATATAAATCTCCTAGAGATGAAGGCCGTCTTTTTGGCCCTTCAACAGTTCCAACAGTACCTGGCAAGTCACTCTGTGGTGGTGATGAGCGACAACACCACAGTAGTGGCCTACATCAACAAACAAGGAGGTACTTTTTCGCAGCAACTATCCCATCTAGCAGTAAAGATACTAAAATGGGCCGAAGTTCACTCGATACCACTATCGGCACGCTTCATTCCTCGCAAAAGGAATGTGCTGGCCGACAATCTAAGCAGAGCATCTCAGATAGTGAGTACCGAGTGGTCTTTGGATCATCTAGTAGCCAACAAAGTCCTGACTTTGTGGGGTTCTCTGACTGTGGATCTGTTCGCAACGGCCCTGAACTTCAGGCTCCCGCTGTACTGTTCTCCAGTCCCAGACCCCAAGGCTCTCTGGCAAGATGCTTTCCAACAATGGTGGGACAACATCGACGTTTACGCCTTTCCCTCCATTCTGTCTGATGAGGAGGGTACTCAACAAGACCAGAATATCGGTCAATCTTTCAATGACCCTCTTAGCTTCGCTATGGTATCACGCGGAATGGTTCCTGGACCTTCTGCAACTCCTAACGGAGCTACCAAGAGAACTCCCTCCACGACACAATCTACTCAAACAACCACATGCCAACATCTTCCACAAAGCCGTAGGTTCACTACGACTTCATGCCTGGAGACTATCCAGCATCTCCTGTCTGAGAGAGGATTTTTGCAACAAGTTGCTGTCAAGATGTCTGGACACCTGCGAAAGTCTTCGGCAGCAGTCTACCAGGCAAAGTGGAAACTCTTCCGTGGTTGGTGTCGTGGAAGGGGTATCTCTCCACTCGATGCCACTATTCCAACAATAGCGAAGTTCCTCGTGTATTTGCGGGAAGAAATGCGCCTTTCAATCTCGGCAGTGAAAGGCTATCGCTCAGCCTTAAGTATAGCCTTCAGGCTGAAATTAATGGATATTTCTTCATCGCTAGAACTTTCTCTACTCATATGTAGTTATGAACTTACCTGCCCTCAGTCGGAAGTGAGACCTCCCCCATGGAACGTGGTTCGAGTTCTCAGGTCTCTTTAGAGACCTCGCTATGAACCATTACGCCAGGCATCAGATCGCCACCTAACCTGGAAGACGGTATTCCTGCTAGTTTTGGCCGCGACCAAGCGAGTCTTTGAACTTCATGGTCTCTCGTATAACATCGCCCATTCAAGGGGATGAGGGGAGGTAACGTTCAGCTTCGTCCCTGAGTTTATTGCTAAGACTCAGAATCTTGGAGTGGCGGATCCTCGGTTCGACTCCTTCCGGATTTCTATTCTCCATACTTGAACAGATGACCCAGACCAGTAAGGAGCTTGAGGCTGTACCTCAAAAGAACGGCTGCAGCCCGTCCTCATGTGCCATCTCTATTTGTCAGCACAGAAAGGACTAAGAGGAGGGTCACCAAGAACACCATCTCTGCATGGATTCATAGGCTCATTGAGCTGGCCTTGAATCCAGACCCTCCTCCATCACGTCGCCCTAGAGTACATGATGTCAGCTGCATATTTACGTCCCTGGCCGTCAAAAGAAATTTTCCAGGGATGCAGGTTCTTCAAGCTGGGGTGTGGAAACATCAAACAACATTCACATCCCACTACCTGCGAGACGTGACCCATAGGAGACTCGATACGTTCGCTATCGGCCCTGTGGTAGCTGCCTAACAGCGGGTTTAAAACCTCAAGCTCCTTATTGGAAAAGTAGCAGAAGGTTGAGGGCATTGTTACCCGGTTTTAGTCTGCATGAATGAAAAGGTTTGACTGGCCCTTATTCTTTTCTTCATTATCCCCTCTCTTGGGGAAAGCAGCATCCTGGGTTCTCTGCATAGCTGACCTCAAACCTCTGCAGGTAAACCATGCTCCCTGTGTTCCTAGCAGTAAGATTAATAATGTTACGTCCCCATACCCTAACAAGGTGGTATTGGGAGAGTCCTAGTCTACAAGTTTTCATCTAAAGAACTTCAGAACAGCTTCCTAGGACGAGTCACACTTCTTCATACCTTCACACACAGCTTGCGTAGGCCGCAGTCCTTGCGTAGCAAGGTTCTAGCGAGGTGCAGGGACTTCTTATTTCTTGGGTGCTGACACACTCAAATAACGAGCCCCCGGACTAAGCCAAAAGCCAGACTGGCTGGGACGTCCACCTTTCCTAATGGGTGAGTCACCCCTATTAAATAGCATGGTTTGTATTCCAGTTACGGAACAAATGACATTCGTAGATAATTTGTATTTTTCCTAACTATACAAACCTTAGCTATACAAAACTTGCCCGCCAGCCCTAACCCCCTTGAAGTCCTACCTCCAAGCAAAGTGAGCTCAAGCACAGGTGTTTGAGAGGGGGGGGGTGGGTAGCAAGCTAGCCTCCCCTACCCCCGCTAACTAGCGGTGTGGGTAGTAAACCCTTGTTAAAAATTAATGGCTCATCATTTCAGCTACGCCGAAAGTAATACCCCTATCAAATAGCTAAGGTTTCTACAGTTAGGAAAAATACAAATTATCTACGAATTTGTCATCTCTTACATCTTTCTCTTCTTTTGAATATTACTTCGACCTTCTCCTAATATTATAAACTTTATTTCTTGTTGCTGTCCCAACTCTATGAGTAAAATTCCCATATGTATATGTGTGTATGTGTACATATATATGTATTTATTTTTTTTTAATGTCGTGGATATTTCTACATCTGTTATTATCGCTGGCGTGGATGTTTCAGTATCCGTTATTGTGGCCTGCTTTGATGAATGGGAGGAGGTGTCATGGTTGGGAGGTATTTGCGTTCAAAGCTATATGTAAGAGTATTGGATGATCTCATCCATCTCGAAGATGGTTCGGACTTTTTTGGCAGAACTATTCTCAAGTGTGAGGTCTTCGGAATCCAGGGGGATCCAATGCTTGGGATAGGACACTCTGCTTTTGGCCGGAAGCCCATGATTACAGATATGGGGAGGAGGATTCCATACTTTCTTGGTCTCAGTCCTAAAGGTGGGTTCGGCTTACTCCTGTTCCTTTATATCTGTTTTGATGCTGTCCTTCGGGTAGGGTATGGAGTGGACCATAGTGGAGAGTGCAAATTTCCTTTCTGATGTGTGATGCCTTAGTATTCTTGATCAGGTAAATCAAACTCTTCTTTCTAATCTCAACCCTGTCTTATGGACGCTTCAAACAATAGACCCCCATCCCCTGGATACGCTGACTCTCCCCCGGCATTGGGGGCAAGTGACACTCAACTTCATCCTTGAGTTCATTGCTGAGACTCAGAATCTGGCTCTAGCAGATCATAGATTTGGGCCCATCCTGATTGAGAGTCTTTTAAATGCACTGTTCAAGCTCAACTGCAGATCAATAGACTGTTTATCATCACAGGTAGAGTCAAGAGTAGAGTTACAAGGAACTCGATCTCTTCCTGGACCAGGAAGGTGATCGAACAAACTCTCCAAGCAGACTTGTTCCCACTTGACTCTAGACCTAGAGCTCATGACATCAAGGGTTATGTCACACCCTGTTGTTCAGAAAGAACTTCAATGTGATGCAGGTCAGACAGGCAGACGGGTGGAAATGACAGTCAACGTTCACCGCCCATTACCTGCAAGACATAACACACGGGAGCCTAGACACATTCTCTGTAGGTCCTGTGCTGGCGGCTCTAAACATGATAAAAAACACTTCAGCTCTCTCATAGGACAAGTAGCAGTCGGTTAAGGACAGATGTTACCTGGTTTTAAGTCTAGTGTGAAGATGTGTATGACTAGCTTTTTCATCTTTCATTCTCGCCTCTCTTGGGACTTGGGTAAGCCGAAGAACTCTACAAGCTGACATTTTCTGACTGTAGGTGGGTATCATCAATCCTTGTGTTTGCTAATATATGTATGTATATTGTTACGCCCTTCATCTCCTAGCAATTACGGTATCGGGTAACGTCCTGATAAGAAAACCATATCTCCAAGTAAAGTCTTAACTTGGAGAGTCGTATTGCTCACTGGTCCCACCTTCGCATTATTGCTTAGGCCATCATCTTTCATCAGGTTAGCCAGTTGATAGGTTGCACTCTTCCATGTATCATACGAAGCGTAAGAGTCACACCCCGGGTCAGGGACCAGACAGTTGGTCTTGGAATTCCACCCACCTAAACACGAGTATCCTTAGTAAAGAGCTGAAAGGTTTGTTTGTTCCAACACGAATACTTACCTCGAACTACTTTCTCAGGAGTTACCTGTAACCTCCTCTCTACCGACCAGAGTTTTGTGTAGGGTACCCTCTATCCCGTTTTCTATGGAGGTCTACCCCGGCATTAAAGAATGTGCCCCGAGGGTAGGCTTATCGCTAGGTCGATGTCCGCCCGGGTCAACATCTCCAGTAAGTTCTCTGGTCGCGACGTGTCAACACGTCGCCCTCGTTCTCTATCGATCCTTTGTGTGCGTTGTGTGTGTCCCACGTGTTCCCCGCGTGGTAACTTGTGTTTCCTGTGTACTGTTCCCGGGTGTTCCTGTGTGTTCACCTTCCACCCTTGTGCTTACCCAGTGTATTCCTTGATTCCCTACGTGCCTGTGTTTTGCGTTTGTGCATTATGGAGCAAATCCGCCGTTGTCCTGGGCCTAGAGCCGGTAAATCGTGTGGAGCGTTCCTCTCCAAGCCTGAAGTGGACCCTCACTCCCTTTGCTCCTCCTGTAGGGGAAGAGTTTGTTCGTCATCAGATACGTGCCCCGAGTGTGTAGGTTGGAGTGATATCCAGTGGGTACGTTACGGAACTAAAAAGAGGAAATCGTCGAAACGTTCCCCCAGGAAAGCTAGCGTTACTTCGCCGCTACCATCACCCAGTAGGCGGTCCGATGGGGCCTCTGTTTCGCCGTCCACTACACAGAGTAGGGGCCGAGGTAAGTCTGTCGTGGAGAAAGAACAAAGCGATCTTCCCCAAGAGTCTAGTGAAGGTGCAGTGGGGGTTGCGGGTCCTTCTAGGGCTAGTGAAGAGCCCAGTAGTGTGTCCGGAGAGTCGGCCCTTGTGCTCGGGGGGCACGTGTCCTCCGATGACCCCTTGTGGGGTAGTAACGTTGTGTCTGTGTCTTCGCCCCCTTCGTGGGCCTGTGTTTCAGGGTCTTCGGCAGGCGGCGACAACCAGAGTAGGTTAGGTTCTACGGGAAATGATGCCTTCGGTTGGAAGCTTCCGAAGACACCAGGTAGGTCCCCGTTACGAATGGAAGAGGGCCTGGATCCCTGGTTGCCTAGCGTGGGCCGTCAATCATCATTCCCGACCCCTTTCACGGAAGTCCCCGAGGAATTCCTTCAACCGTCTACCTCGGGCACTCAACGAGTTACGAAGTCCCCCGCGGTCCCCGCTACCGCCCGCCATACGGTAAGTGCAGTGTCGTCGGGCTCTTCAGAAGATTATTACTCGTCGGGGGAAGACGCCAGGAGAAAACATCGCCGTCGGAGGGAGCGGTCCAGGAGCAGGCGTTCCCGTTCTAGGTCGCGCTCCAGATACAGCAGGAAGCGCTCCCGCTCTCCAAGACGTAAGAACAGAAGGAGTAGGTCACCGGATGGCGATTGGGTCTTCGTACCCCGTGAGACAAGAGTACGTTGTTCCCCGGACCGCCGGTCCAAGGAGTTCTCACCAAGGATACCTTCCTCCAAACACGGCTTTGACCCTCGGAGGAGGAGTCGGCCTATAGAAGGGTGATTGGCCTTATCAGGAGGCACCATAAGATTGAGGAACCTGCAGCTACTGACGAAGACTACTGGAGGTCCAGCCTTTTACGGATAATGCCGACCCCTACCCAACCTAAGACCTCTCTAGCGCTTCCTCTGGCCCAAGATCTGGTCCTAGGGCAAGAATATGTTGACAAAGTGGTGGCTAGTAATGCCGAGGCCCCCAAAACTCAGAGTTCCTCGAAATTGCTCCAGGGCCTCAAGACTCAGGGCAAGGTATATGTGCCAGAAGGGAGTCGTCCAGACCCCTGTAAAGTGGAACCTTCCCTTGACATCCTGAGTCAGGGCGTCTCAGAGGATAGAGCCTCTTCGGCCCCAGTTTGTTTTTCTCCATCGGAGGCCTCCATGATGGAAGAAATGATGAGGGACCTGGTACACGTCTCCTCTTGGCTGGACTGGTGGGCTTCCACCTTAGTAGGAGTGCAAGCCTCGTTCGACCCCGCGGACACTGACCAGCAGAACCTCCTGAGGGAGCTTATTACCTCCGGGGGTAAAACCTTAAAGTTTTTGACATACCAGTCGCTTGCCTTGACAGCGAATTGGGTACTCCGCAAAAGAGACACCATCCTGGCTAAGGTATCCCGGAAGGTCCCAGACAGGGAAGCGCGGGCCATGAGGAGCCTGCCCTTGTGGGGTGACTCCTTCTTTCCCCTAAAAGAATTAGAGACCATTATGGAGAAGGTCTCGAAGCGGAAAGATTTGAACATCCCCAGGCCTACACCTATTAGGAGACCGCCCTACAAGAGGTCCGTCTCAGACAGTGCCGCGACGGCCCAGGCCTCTCCCAGCACGACGAGGAGAGAGGCTCCCTCTTACTCCTGGTCCTCAGCGCCCCAGCATCCTCAAAATCCTCTAGAACAGGTTATTCTGCCTCTAGGAGAGGCCATTCAGGCCGCTCCTCCAGAAGGAGATAGAGTGAGAGGCCCCCTATCCTCGCCCAAGCCTCGGGTTGGGGGATGTCTCAGACTACATTGGCAAGCATGGAAAGCTCACGGAGCGGAACCTTGGACAGTGTCCGTACTGAAGGAGGGCTACAGACTGCCGTTCTTAGCAGAACCACCCCCTCTAATCCCGGCCAGCCGGGCGGAATGGCTGGCTCCCAAAGACCCGTTGAAGAAGACCGCTCTTCAAGAGGAAGTGTCCTCCATGTTGGAGAAGGGCGCCATGGAAGAAATTCTTCTCCCAGGCCCGGGTTTCTGCAGTCGCCTGTTCCTGGTAGAAAAAGCGACGGGGGGGGGGGGGGGGGGGTGTGGAGGCCGGTTATAGATCTGTCGGCTCTCAACAAGTTCATCAAGAAGACAGACTTCAAAATGGACACTCCGAAGTCAGTCCTACTGTCCTTGAGGGAGAAAGATTACATGATGACCATAGACCTCAAGGACGCCTACTTCCAAATTCCGTTCCACCCCTCGAGTCGAAAGTTTCTCCGGGTGAAATGGGGTTCCCAGATCCTGCAATTCAAGACCCTTTGCTTCGGATTATCAACAGCGCCCCAGGTGTTCACGAGAGTCTTCACGACTGTCTCAGTGTGGGCTCACGAACGAGGCATTCGCCTCATCCGATACCTGGACGACTGGTTGCTTCTCTCCTCCTCGAAGGACCTCTTGGAGGAACAAGAGATGAAACTCCTCCAGTTTTGCAAGGATCTGGGCATCGTGATCAACCCGGAAAAATCAAACCTATCCCCTTCCACCAGAATGACCTACTTGGGAATGACGTTAGAGACCATTCTGGGAAAAGCCTTCCCTTCGGGAGACAGAATAAACAACCTCATGGAAATCATTCGGCCGTTCCTATCGGGGCGTCCCAGGAGAGCAAAAGACTGGCAGAGACTGATAGGGCACCTGGTGTTGTTGGAGAAACTAGTTCCCCAGGGGAGGGTAAGGCTCAGAGCCGTGCAATGGAACCTGAAGAACCTCTGGTGCCAACTGGACTCGCAACAAGTCCTAATCCCAGTTCTACCAAACACGAGGCCCTCCCTGGAATGGTGGCATTGCCGGTCGAACTCGCTCAAGGGGATGCTCTTCGCGAGCGACCCCCCCGAGTTACTACTGTTCACAGACGCCTCCAACCAAGGATGGGGAGCCCATCTCCTCGACGAAACAGCGCAAGGGACCTGGTTGGACGGAGAAAAGGAACTCCACATCAATGTCCTGGAGTTGAAGGCAGTCCAGAAGGCTTGCCTACGCTTCGCAGATCTTCTAAAGGGAAACACCGTGGCGTTGATGTGCGACGACGCCACGGTAGTAGCATACATAAAGAAGCAAGGAGGCTTGAAGTCGAAGGAGTTGTGCGATCTCACCATAAAAATTCTAGATTAGGCGGAAGAGAACCAAGTGGTGTTGTTAGCAAGGTTCATTCCCGGGAAGAAAAACGTGCTGGCCGACGGTCTCAGCAGAGTGGGCCAAATAGTAGGGACAGAATGGTCCCTCCTCCCAGAAGTAGCCAAGCTCGTCATCCAACGTTGGGGTTCCCCGGTGATGGACCTCTTTGCAACCAAACTCAACGCCCAACTCCCCGTATATTGTTCTCCTGTACCAGACCCGAAGGCAGCCTTGGAAGACGTCTTTCAGCACAAGTGGGACAATCTAGACGTGTACGCTTTTCCCCCTTTCACGTTGATAAGGTAGGTGCTTAACAGAGTAAGGACAGCCCGAAACTTAAAGATGACTTTGGTAGCGCCCTGGTGGCCGGAGAGAGAGTGGTTCGCGGACCTAAAAGACCTGGCGAGTCAACCCCCGTGGCCTCTGCCCGACAGGTCAGACCTGCATCAACCTCATTTTCTCAGGCTCCACGACAACCCACTCTCCCTACGTCTTCACGCCTGGAGACTATCGAGCGACTCCTGAAGAAAGAAGGATATTCTTCATCCACTGCTAAGAGAATGTCGCTATACCTGAGAAAGTCTTCAGCTGCAGTCTACTAGGCTAAGTGGGCCTCCTTCACGAAGTGGTGCTCTGAGAGGCACATTAAGCCTCTTAATGCCTCTGTCCCGGACATAGCGGATTTTCTGGTGTTTCTCAGAGACAAGATGGGAATGTCAATCCCAGCCATAAAAGGGGTTTGGGCTGCCTTAGGCCAAGTCTTCCTCCTGAAGGGCATCGACCTGGGAGCCTCTAGGCACATAGCGATGCTTGTCAAGAGCTTCGAGCAGTCCTGCCCCCCACAAGCTAGTAGGGTGCCCCAGTGGGACTTAGTTAAGGTCCTGAAGATGTTGTGTGGCCCCCCCTTTGAACCTTTGAAAGATATCGTGGACAGGGATCTCACTCTCAAGGCCGTCTTCTTGCTGGCCTTGGCGTCCGCTAAGAGAGTGGGTGAGATCCATGGGCTTTCATATGACGTTTCTCGTTCGAAGGGGTGGAAGGAAGTATCCTTCAAGTTCGTTCCTTCTTTTGTGGCGAAGACCCAGAACCCGGCAGTCTGGGATCCGAAGTTCGAAGGTTTCTCCATACCAGCCATCCCTAGGACGGGTAATTCGGAGGACTTGAAATTATGCCCTGTACGAACCATTAGAAAATACCTTGAAAGAACGGCTCATCTCCGCCCAGGCATCAAGAGCCTCTTCGTATCCACGGGTATTACTAAGAAGCAAGTGTCCAAGAACACCATTTCCTTCTGGTTGAGACAAGTTATTGCCAGAGCCTACTAGGAGGAAGGCCTGGCCGTGCCAGGCGCCCCCAGACCTTATGACATCAGAGGCCTGAGTACGTCCTTAGCCTTTGAGAAAAACATGGCAGTGGGTCAGATCCTTCGGGCAGGTACTTGGTCGAACCAGTCGACCTTTACTGCCCATTACCTCAAGGACTACTCGAGGAAGTCCTTCGACGGGTTCTCCATTGGAACAGTCATCTCCGCCCTCCAAGTGGTTTAACGGTAGATGCCCCAGGCTCAATCACGGATAGCAACCGGGAGAAACAGGTGCGTTTCCTTCCATCCTACCCAGTTGCTCCCTAGCCTCATCGGGGATTACCAACTTGTACCATTGGATAACACGTTCTTCACGACTACGCTACTGGATGCAACATCAGAAGAAGTTTTTTCAAAGGGTGAGTTCTTTGTGTAGTTACCCTCTCGTCCGTTTTCTAGTAGGTACCGTTATTCCTGGGCCTCTTGGCCTCCGCTTACCGGGTCTGTAGGTCAGAATAGCACTCCCGCCTCCTAAAGTGTAAGTCTCCTAAGAAAGTAGTTCGAGGTAAGTATTCGTGTTGGAACAAATCAAAAATTTTAAGTAATTTTTATTTTTCCTAACATACTTACCGAGAACTACTTTCGGGTAATGGCCCTCCCTTCCTTCCCCGAGTGCCTCTCTTCCCTTGCAAGTATTGTGCTACTTCAATAGAACTTACTGGAGATGTTGACCCGGGCGGACATCGACCTAGCGATAAGCCTACCCTCGGGGCACATTCTTTAATACCGGGGTAGGCCTCCATAGAAAACGGGATAGAGGGTACCCTACACAAAACTCTGGTCGGTAGAGAGGAGGTTACAGGTAACTCCTAAGAAAGTAGTTCTCGGTAAGTATGTTAGGAAAAATAAAAATTACTTAAAATTTTTGATATTTGGTGCCGGAAAAAATGACAAATTTGGAAATGTTTTGTATTTTTCCTAACCATACAAACCTGAAGCCTTTACACATACTAGCTGGCTGTCACCTACCCCCAGGAATTCTTACCTGCAATTGCAAAGTGACTTGTGTTGGCTGCTGCGGATGTGAGCGCAGTGGTTGGTCTACCCCCTGCTTACTAATGGAGGGTAGTGGCACGTTGCTAAAAGTTTTACAGTTGGTTTCAGCGGTTGCTGAAATTTATATCCATTGTAAAGAGCTTCAGGTTTGTATTATTAGGAAAAATTCAAATTATTTTGAAATTTTAAATATCTAACTTCCCTGGTAGTTATATATATATATATAGCTTTATCCCGCCGATTCGTCACACGCATGGCAGAAATTCAAAATTCGCGGCAATCGCCGATAGATGGACAGGTGATCATACCTGTGCTCCCTCTATCCAGGTATCTGGAACCATTCCCATTTGTCCTCAGAAATTCCCTGCCGTCGTTTTAGCAACACGTTGGAAATTTGCTCTACTTTGTTTGGGTTTGCTATACCTACAAATTGGTGAAGTACCATTGCTTTTTTTTTGGTTGATGGCTTTCGCTTATATTGGATTTTCCTTTCTTTTTCACACGAATATGATAGATTTTGTTGGTCCGACTTGGACAGTTTATTTTAACTTGTTTTCTGGATTTTCAAGATGGCGGCCTCTGTTGTTAGATTTTGTGTGAAGGGTTGCAAGACTCGCTTCCAAAACCGGCTCTTGATCTCCACACTGTATGTAAAAATGCAGAGGGCATGTGTATACTTTGTGAATATGATCACTATGTTCGTAAGCTTGAAAGGGATAGGATCAGGAATTTTCCCCCCTACTGTTAAAACTAACGAACCAACTCTTAAAGACATGATGGTGGAAGGAAATCATTCCGCCAGCACCATGACGTCACAAATCATGTGATGTAAACTCTACAAAGAATGACTTGCAAATATGTAAATTGCAAGGAGTGTAAAGAAATTACTAACTTACAAAGCATAAGTATTTAATTTTTATAATGTTAGGGAAATATATTATTTTTAAGTAAATTTTTGTTTTATTAGTATACTTTCTTTAGTTAATCATCAATCTATTATCAGAGACTAAACTAGCGCACAGTCAATTTACGCTACGTAGTACTCATGACGATCGTTACAGTTGCACAATACTTTGTATCGTTATTTAATATTACGATATTGGGAATACTAATATTAATCGTATAGCCTATTGAATGCTCATTCTAGCCCTTGGCGAAAGAGTAGAATCTCTCGCAGCAGGCAGGTCTAAATTATGGTCTGATGTGAAAGAGTTAAAAGTGCTAGTTTCAGTGCTTAAATCAGTGCAGTGGAGGGTGTGGCTGCTCGGTCCTGTCGTTCTCCTAGCCCTGGACCTCTTCCATGCTCCCCAACCCCTGGGAGAAGGAATGTCGACAGGCGAAGGGAGGCGATAGGCGTTACCCCCCGAGCAGTCGTTCCCTCGAGTGTACCTGTTGACGCTTCCCAGGACGCTCGCCCCCGCCATGGGAAAGGCGAGGTAAAAGTGTTATCTTCGCTGTCGGATGAAGCAGCTCACAGATGAGGCTGGCGTCTTACGTTTTTCCTTTCCTGCTAGAGAAGTAAGAGCCTCAGACGTATGAACTGAGCGTCGAGATCGCAAACGTCATAGTTCCGAGCGTCAAGATTGCAAACGTCAGAGTTCCGAGCGGCAAGATCGCGAACGTCATAGTTCCGAGCGTCTAGCGTTGGAACAACGTGATGCCAGGCGTCATGATATTGGACTTCTTGTTGATAGAAGTTAGGATAAGACCGGAGTTGGGACAGCGAGACGCGGATTCGCCGCAAGTTGCAGCGCTCATAGACGCTCCATCGCAGCAAGCTGGACGCGTAACGGGAGGTGACTAGGATCGTGATGCTCCCTCGCAGCATGCTGGACGCATGCATGACGCACTCAAGCATGACGCTCCCTCGCAGCATGCATGACGCACGCAAGCATGACGCTCCCTCCTAGCATGCTGGACGCATGCATGACGCACGCAAGCATGACGCTTCCTCGCAGCATGCTGGACACATGCATAACGCACGCAAGCAGGACGAGGCTTGTGATCCCCCCACTCGTTCAACATCGGAAATCACCAATCTTTTGAAAGAGATCTCAGAGGAGAAGACGCAAAAAACTCTTCATGAGGCGGATCTGTAAAGATTACTTGTGGTATTGGTGGACTTATTTTTGAATAATTTTCAGCAGGCTGTTCCTCGAAGCCCGCCCTCATAGTTTATGAAGGGTAGACCCCAGAAGTCTTCCTCCTTCAAGAAGACAGTTTTAACCAGTTCGGTGAAGAGGGCTTTTTCGACGTTGAACGACTGGATTTTGAAGAAAAAGGAACAGGGAAGGACAACCTTTTTCTTCCCCCCAACGAGATTGGCTTCTAAATCTAGCGTGTGGTATGAGACTGGGGAGGCTCTCGGCTTGGGAGTTCCTGACTCTTCCCAAGGGGACTTCTCCAGACTCGTAGACGCCTCGCGTAGAACAGCCATGTCTAAGACTAAAGTTATGTGGTCCACATCCGAAAATGACCAGTTGCTGAAAGACGTCTTCAAGACAATTGAAGTCTTCAGCTGGATGGACTGGACTCTCGGAGCCCTTGCAGAGGTTATGGACGAGAAGAGCGAGATGCGAATGCACATTTTTGCCTGTCTCGATAAAGCTGTGAGGGACGGGACAGTCGAACTCACAGCCCTTTTCAGAGCAGGTATTATTAAGAAAAGAGCTATGCTGTTTCTTTCCTGTCATCAGGAGTGACTCTCGCTCAGAGAGCAGACCTCTTGTATGCTCCCTTGATCAAATACTTCTTCCCTTTAGAGCTAGTGAAGGACTTAGTGGCAGCTCTTGCGCACAAGCAACGCAAGATCTGATTACAAGGACTGCAAGGAAAGTTCTTCCGGCAAACCTTTTAGCCAGGAAGGAGAGGGAAGCTCCTCCCACGCGTCAGCCCTTTCGTGGGAGAGCCCTTCTGAGAGGAAGCCAGAGAATGGCTGCCGGGGGGGCAACCTCGTAAAACCCTAAACAGCAACCGAAACCCATAAAGTGAACTCAACAACCTCCAGACACAAGTGGGAGCCAGATTATCCCACTACTGGCAAGAGTGGAGCCAAAAGGTAGCGGACAATTGGACAGTCAAAGTACTGAAGGAAAGATACAAATCTCCTTCCTAAGGAAGCCCCTTCTTTCACCAGAGCCGTTAGAGTTGACAGCTACATACTCTGGGAGCAAAGCAGCAGCTCTTCAAGAGCAGGTAAACCAGATGCTGTCAAAAGCAGCAATAGAAGTGGTAGAGGACCCCTCGTCAGAGGGATTTTACAACAGACTATTTCCGGTACCCAAGAACTCGTGGGATTGGAGACCCCTTCTGGATGTAATTCCACTGTAGAAGTACGTGAGTTAAGTCAAATTTGCTATGGAGACATTTGCGTCAGTCCTAGCAGGCACCAGACAAGGAGACGATGGTGTCGATAGACCTGCAGGACTCGTATTTTCGCGTCCCTATTCACCCGAACTACAGGAAATAGCTCAAATTTGTACATCATGCAACAACTTTTCAGTTCCGAGCACTTGGTTTTGGACTAAGCACGGCCCCTTACGTTTTCACATGATTGGTATCGAACGTGGCTCTCTGGTTACATCTGGAAGGGGTACGAATATCGATGTACCTGGACGACTGGCTAAACAGAGCCAGGTTGCAAGAAAAGTGTCTGGAGGATCTACAAGTGACTACATCTACGTCCACTTCAGTTCCATCTGTCAAGTTATTGGACAAGAGACCAAGACCTAGAGACGTGGATTCCGATCCCTCTGGGAATCGGAAATCAGTTGAGTTGGTGGGACGACCCCAACAAGCTACTAGAAAGTTTCGAACTTCATCAGAAGGGCGAGATCTCGGGTCTATGGGAAGACCACCAGAAGAAATGGCACATGAACGTGAAGGAACTGGTGGCCATTCATCTAACGCTAATACACTTCCAGGAGGAGGTCCAAAACAAGTTAGTACAGGTCAATGCAGACAACACACAGCATTGGCCTACATCAGGTAACAGGGAGGCACTCGTTCGATTCCCTTTACGAGGCAGCAAAGATCTCCTGCAGTGGGCAAAAGCAAACAATATAACTCTGATAACCCGCTTCTTAGAGGGAGAGAAGAATGTCAGAGCAGATCTTCTCAGCAGAGGAAGACAGGTCCTCACGACAGAATAGACCCTGCTTCACGAGGTGTGCAGCAGGCTTTGGAATCTGTGGGGAGAACCGTCAATAGACTTCTTTGCAACGCAGAGAACAGGAGGTTACCTGTTTACTGCTTTCCAGTCTCAGACCAGGAAGCAGTGGCAGTGGACGCCTTCTTCATGGAGTGGGAAGGACTAGACACGTACGCCTTTCCCCCCATTCAGGATCCTAGACAGAGTCATGAAGTTCAGGGAGTCGAACAACGCCTGCATGACCATGATAGATCCATTTTTTGGGCCCATGAGACCCTGGATCACAGAAGTTATGGAGTGGCTAGTAGACATCTCCAGGTCGTTATCCTGTCTGAACGATCTTCTCAGGCAGGTGCATATAGATACCTTCAAATCTCCTTGCTCTCATCTAACTGCCTTTCGACTATCGTAAAAACTGGCAAGAGCGAAGGGCTTTTCTAGGAAAGCTACAAGAGCAATCGCGGGAGCGAGGAGAACGTCCACAATCAAGGTGTACGAGTCCAGTGGGACGTGTTCAGAGAAGGGTGCAGAGTTAATAACTTTTCCTCTTCCAATCCCTCTCTACTCAATTGGCAGATTTTCTGCTACATTTAACAACACAAAGAAACTAACAGTATCAACCATCAAGGGATACCGCAGTATGCTAGCCTCCGTCTTCCGTCACAGACATATTTACGTGTCAGACAAGGATCTCTCGGACCTTATAAGATTCTTTGAGACTGCTTAGAGGAAGGACAACCCAACCCCTTCTTGGAATTTGGATGTAGTCCTGATGTTTTTAACCTCGAGCAGGTTTGAACCTCTTGACAAGGCTCCATGGAAGGATCTTACTAAGAAGAGCCTATTCCTGGTTGCGTTGGCGACAGTCAAGAGAATAGAAGAATTGCAAGCCATTAGCAAAAAGATGGGTTTCAATGGAGAGAATGCAATTTGCTCTCTACGACAAGGTTTTCTCCCCAAGAACGAGAATCCTTTGCAACTATGGCCCAGATCCTTTACCATTCCAGGGTTATCTCATTTAGTAGGACGGGAAAAGGAGAGAGACCTTTGTCCAGTAAGAGCCCTAAAAGATTTTATCTGCAGAGTACCAGAAACCTGAGAGGACAGGCAGATAACCTCTGGTGCTCGGTAAAAAAGCCTTCGCTACCCTTGTCAAAGAATGCACTGGCGTTCTTTTTCAAGGATTTAATAAGGGAAGCTCACCAGAGTTGTGACGAGAAAACTTCCCATTCCTCAAAGTCAAAGCACACGAAGCAAAAGCTATGGCAACTTTGATGGCTTATAGACACAACAAGTCTATAAAAACTATTTTGGAAGCGATATTCTGGCGAAGCAAATTGTTACCTAAATAGGTACAGACCCAATATGAGGATTGTTGTTACCTGGGTCCGTACATTGCCTCCGGCGCCGTACTTGGAGAAGGTACTATTGCCTCTAACCTATAACATTGTTTATACCCTTACCTTTTCTTGAACTTGTTCTCATAGGTCGTCTGTGAAGGTTGCTGCAACCTTCCACGGCCTGGGCTGTAAGTCTAGGTTAGGTTTTATGGAATGTGTTTTTTAGTGTGTTAATGGTTCAGGTGGTCAGATCATTGTCCATGGCTATGCCAAGATGGCAAGGTTGGTGGTCTAGTTATGTTAAGGTCAAGGACCGTGTGACAGCCCCACAGAGACTTTCTACAGCCCCTTGGTTGGATCGCTGGGTCTCTCAAGGAATGCAGGCAAATGAGGCATAAAAACCTATGAAGCCAGCTTCCTTATCAGGTATGCCAGGATAGCAAGGGTGGAGGTCTAGCCACGTTAAGGTCGAGGACCTTGTGGCAGCCCCACAGATACTTTCACAGCCCCCTGGGTGGATTGCTGAGTCTATTAAGGAATGCAGGCAATGAGGCAGGATAACTATGAAGCCAGCACCCTTATCAGGTAAGAACCAGATTATTGGTACAGCTAATTTGTAGCTATTAACAATTATACGAATTCCCGACGGGGTTGAGGTTTTCTAACCCGCCACCAATGGTGTCAATCAGCTATATATATGTAACTACCAGGGAAGTTAAATATATAAAAGGTACCTCCCTCCTCCCCTCTGAAAACAGGGGCATGGAATTTCTGAGGAATGTTAGAGGGCGCACAGGTATGACCACTTGCTCACCTGACGGTGATTGCCGCAAAATTTGAATTTCTGCCGTGCACGCGGCGAATCGGCGAGATTAAGCTATATACATATTTAACTGCCAGGTAAGTATATTGAAAAATTTATTTTAAAATAAAAATACCATTTTTAAAAGTTTTGTATCTACCCATGACAGGCATGGATGTTTCTACATCCGTCACTGCTGCTTTCTTCGATGAATGGCAGAAGGTATCATGGTTGGGAGGTATTTACATTTAAAGCTACATGTGAGAGTATTGAATGAACTCTGTCATCACGAAGAAATTATTTTAAAATATGCAAATTGATTCAGGAAAAAATAGGAACTATCGCATCTGGTGATATATCTCGGTTTGGGAAAAATAGTTACCTCATCCATGCCAAATCATCGGCGCAGTCTGCAATACTATCTAACCCACAGAGAAGCAGTGAGGAAATTAAATTAGAAATGAAACCCTATATAAATTCTAGTTGTGGAAGGGGAATAGTCTTCAATAAAGATCTGTACGAATTTACAGAGAAGGAGATTCTTTCCATGTGTCCACTAAATGTATGGAAATTGCATAAGGTTCCTGGAACATCAATTATTATACTTACTTTCCAGGATGCTGATGTATATTTTCATATTACCATTAAAAATAAAAGGATTAAAGTTCGTTCATTCAGTAGAAGCCACTACAATGCTTTAAGTGTTTGATTTTGGACACCCAAAGTTTATAAAAATGAAAAATGTGTAGCATTTATTCCAAATCTTATCATGGAGACTGTACACTTGAGGCCAGGTGTTTAAACTGCACCTAAAATCATAAATCAGCTGATATGAGACGCGGAAATGCGAAATGTATAAGTTGAAGGAAGCTGCCCTCAACAAATCCAGTTTAAAACACACAAGTGTGGGACATGCAAAAAGACTGCTGAATAAATCAATTAGCTATGCAGGGGCGTAAAATCAAAAATAAATTTACCACAAGAGACATCAAACCCACCTTGCATTGCCAGTAGTTCTAAGAAAAGAAATAAGTATTTTAATAATAAAGTACTGTATGTTGAGATAAGCATTTTGCCTTCCGAAGCTTTGCCACTGTGTATCAAAACTGGGGCATTGCTCATTTCTGTACATCCCTCGTCCCTCATTACCAATAATAGTACTAATCTCTCTCAGGGCATGTTCTTGCCATATTTGATGGAAGTTCTACTTGAAACTAAGTTACCTGTTGCACCTGTTGTGGATAAGGTGCAAAAACCTGGTAGCTCACCACCTATTAATTGGAAAAGAGAGATACCTCCATCTCTATCCCCCCTTTCCATAAGAAGAATCAGAGTTATGACATCAAATAAATATGATGATTTGTCTGTTGATGTATCTGATCAGCCAGAAGACAATTTAGATAAATCAGAAATTTAGACTGAGGTCTACCATCCTCCTGTACAATTAGATCAAAAGGACAAAAAGAAAATCACAAACACAAAACCCAATCTCTCAAGGTCCTCTCTAATAAAACCACCAGTAAAGAGTGTTAGATCAAAAATTGCTATTGGGAAAATTTCGTCCAAGGGGTCTTCCAAAAAGAAACCATAGTTTTTTCCTCCATTTTGTAATGGAATAGTCAGGGTATAATGGCCAAATAGAAAGAACTCAAGCTCCTCATTCATGAACATCCCCCATGATTATGTGTCTATGGGAGAGCAAACTTGATGATAATACTACTTGTCCTTACGAATATATTAGTTATAGTACACCATGTCATCACTGAATAGGGAGTCTTGGTGGAAATCTCCTATACGTTCGTCAAGATGTTTCCCAAATATCTTTGTCTATTCGTACATCTCTGCAGGCAGAGGTTGTACATATTGATTTAGGGAGAAAATATACAATTTGCTCTATGTACTTGCCTCCAAAGGGTAACATTTCTTATGAAAATGTCATAGAGGTGATTCAACAACTCCCGCAACCTTTTGTTATACTTGGAGATTTGAATGGGAGACATCTTTAATGGGGTAATCTTTTAGCAATCACCAGTGGCAATATGTCATCAATTGTGGAAAACGAGGATGTCAGACTCCTTAGTACAGGATAACCCACACACTTTCATGTTCAGACAGGAACTCTTATATGCATTGACCTTTCAATTTCAAGCTCTAACTGCCTTCTTGATTTAAATTGGAGGACATCAGATGATTGGCATATTAGTGATCATGCACCAATCATTATAAACATCAACAAAGATCGCCACGTTGGAATCTTGACAAGGCAGACTTGAGTTAAATTTCGTGAGCTAAGTGAAATCGAGGGAAGTGCAGAAGAGTTTGAAAGTGTTGATGATGCCGTAGACTTACTGAATGGAAGCCTCTATACAGCAGGAATCAATTTGATTCCCCAAAATCGGGGTTATTCAAACGCCGACCAGTCCCCTGGTTGTCTTCAGAACTGGCTTCCCTGCACAGAGCCACAAGACCGTCTTTAACTCGTTTCCACAGACGCCGTACGGAGGAGAATTTGATTATATACAAGAAATGCAGAGCACAGTGCCGTCATGTCATAAAACAAGCTAGGTGCCAGTGTTGGGTATCTTTTGTTTCCTATTATTATTGTTATTATTGATACTTGCTAAGCTACAACCCTAGTTGGAAAAGCAGAATGCTATAAGGCCAGGGGCCCCAAGAGGGAAAATAGCCCAGTGAGGAAAGGAAACAAGGAAAAATAAAATATTTTAGGAGTAACATCATTAAAATAAATATTTCCTATATAAACTATAAAAACTTTAACAAAACAAGAGGAAGAAAAATCAGATAGAATAGTGTGCCTGAGTGTACCCTCAAGCAACAGTAGAACACCATTATCTTCTGTGTGGAGGAAAGTTAAAAAGGCAACAGGCAAATTCACCCCCAACCCACCACCAGTGTTGGACGTGAATGATCAGTATGCGACTTCAGCAACTGAGGTTAGCAATGCCCTTACTGATCATTTCTCAAATATATCATGCAAGTGTGAAGTAGATCCTAGTCACCAGTATAGGAGAATGGAAGAAAAGAAAGTTTTAAATCTTACAACAGGAAGTGAAGTCATACAATTCTCCTTTTACAGATAGAGAATTTGATTCTGCACTTGCTACTTGTAATGGTACATCCCCAGACCTGATGGAATTCCATATGCAATGACTAAACATGTACCTCACCTGTTAATACCAAGTTATTTATTTTAAGCATTATTAACAGAATATGACATGATTATAATTATTCAATTGTTTTGGAACTAGCTATTATTTTAGCCTTTTTAAAACCTGGTAAAGATAATTTTTAGTAGCAAACTATAGAACAATTGCATTGACATCTTGCTTATGTAAGATCATGTAGAAGATGGTCAATGCAGATCTAATGTGGTACCTGGAAAAGAAGGGTATTTTATCACCTATCCACTGCGGATTTAAAAAATGCATTCAAAGCCTGATATCATGATATGACTGAAATCTTCTATTTGTTGAAGCCTCTGCCTTCAGATAGTGTAATGTAAGTTTTTTTTTTTTTTTTTTTTTTTTTTTTTTTATAAAGGCATGTGATACTGCATGGAGATATGGTATACCTGAAACCATTCATAAATTGGGGTTAGGAGGAGAGCTACCATTATTCATTCAAACATTTCACACATTTTTTCAAGTGAGAGTAGGGTAAACTATCAGAGAGGGAATGTCAAGAAGAGGAGTTCCCCAGGGTAGTGTGCTAGGTGTAACCCAGTTTGCATTAGTCAATAATGGAATATCCTCCATCATTCCCCAATATATTCTCTTAAAACTTTGTGGATGATTTCTCCATATCATTTGTTGGAGCTAGAATGGGAAGGGTTGAGAGAAAACTACAACTCGCAATTGACAAAATTATTCTGTGGGCTAATATGAATGGATTTAAGTTTTCAACAAGCAATAGTACTGTTGTCCATTTCTGTTGTATTTTGGGAGTACATCCAGACCCGGATCTATACATCAAAGGACAACGGATCATGTGTAAGTGAAGCTAGGTTTTTAGGATTGATATTTGATTTAGGTTGACATGGATTCCTCACTAAAAAGCACTAAAAGTAAAATGTCTTGATGCTTTGAAGCCTTTAAAAGTTTTGTCCCAAATATAATGGGGGCAGATTGCAAAACTATTTTAAAGCTATACAAGGCCTTAAATTTTTCAAAAATTAGTTATGGGTGTGAAATATACTCTTCAGCCACCCCAAACAAATTAAAGATAAAGATTCTATTAACCATACTGTTATCAGATTGGCAACAGGAGCATTTAGAACTCCACCTATCCAAGCCTCCTTGCTGATACTGGAGAATTACAGTTAGACCTTTACCAAATGTCTTTTTGTAATTCGGTATTGGTGTAAGTTGCAAAGACTTCCTAATTCTTTAGCCTGTCAGACTGCAAGTCTTGTAAAGCACACAACATACTTTGAGTTGCACCCAAAATCTCTTCAACCTTTTGGTTTTTGGGGGAAACAGTTGATACACAGACTTGATATAATTAGAAGTATGGTGCTTCCATTTAAGGTTTCATCAACACCACCATGGAAATTATCGGAGGTATCTTTTTGTGAATATTTTATTAGTTAAAAAGAATATGACTGACTCAGAAAGTCAGGTCCCTTTTTATGGAATATGTTGCAGAATATAGTGAATCGACTTTTATATATACTGATGTCTCCAAATTTGATAATGACGTTGGATTTGGAGTATATAATAATGCTTTTAATTGTAGAGGTGCACTTCTTCTAACAGCTTCCATATTTACTGCTGAAATGTATGGCATACTGACCGGCATTGAGAAAATAGTGTTAGAGGTGGAGGGCAGGTTTACCATTTTTAGTGATGCAAGGAGTGTCCTTCAAGCTTTAGAACTTTTTAATTCCAGCAACCTTTTTAGCTTTACTTCAGTAGCAGGTCTTCTGAAAGTTATTCAACTTTAAAAATATCTTTGCTATTATGGTTTCAATTGGACATTCTTTTATTCTTTATTTATAATAAATGATATTGGCATCAATGACCTTAGATGTCAGGATGCCAGAAAACCTCAAATCAATCTCAAATCTGTTCATCAAGTCTCCCCCTCCGTTCACTCACTTTTAGATGATGTTCCCGTCACATCCTCAGGAATGGGTGAAACTCCTCATTATCTAGAATAAATTGAGGGCAATGCTTGAGAAAGACTTGCAGAAGTCGTCCAAGATGGCTCTCCTGGCTTCTACAGCCATCTCTTTCAGGTAAGACAAAGTGACGTGTGGATAAAGACGGGTAAACGATTTCTCTCCCTTGAACAAGTCTGTTCTACATACTTCATTCAGGATGGAAATGGCGAGCTTGGTCTGTGCCACCATCACTTCAATGGTGGAGAAAATCCAACATATCATCTGAGCTAAGCGCTTTTTGTGAGGCTCCGCTCAGATGTTTGGATATCGCGGTAGATCCTCTGTAGCTGTCTACCAGTAAAGTAAGTCACCCTATGCAATTGGTGTCACATATGAGCCAGTACTCTGGTTCGAGCCCTCTGCAACTAATAGGTGATTTCTACGTCTGGTATTGCTAAGAGAACCTCCCCTCAGTATGGAGTCAACGACTACTGTTCAACCTTAAGCAAGTATATAGACTGAAAGGCCTGGACCTTTCCTTCTCTTGAGAACTGTACATGCTTATGGGGAGTTTCAAGCAGTTCTCTCCACTTGGACCTTTAAGGCGAACGTCATGTCACCTTGTTTGTCATTAGTCATTACAAGGCATGGAAGGAGATTTCAATATCCTTCATGCATGTAGATGGCACTAAACCCAGCAACCCACTACCCTAAGTTTGAATCTTTCTCTGTGTCTCCCTTGAAGACAACTAGTAATCGCAATGTCTTGCTGCTCTGTTCTGCAAGGACGCTTAAGATGCTATCTCGAGTACCCAGTCTCCAATATAAGTTGTCAAAACCACTTATATGGAATTTCATCAGTCTTTCTATCCACCCAGCTTGTTTAGTAGTTGAATCTTCTTTGTAAAATTAATCACCTTAGGGCTGATAATCTTTTTGCACCTTCTGGCTTCGTCAAACCATGAGACAGAGGTAGTTGGTTGGCTAGGGCACCAGCCACCCATTGAAATACTACAACTAGAGAGATATGAGGTCTTTTGACTAGCCATACAGTACTACATTGGATCCTGCTCTCCTCTCTGCTTACTGTTCATTTTCCTTTTGCCTACACTCACACACCGAATAGTCTGGCCTATTCTTTACATATTCTCTTCTGTCTTCATACATCTGACAAAACTGATTACGGAACAATTTTTCTTCACCTAAGGGGTTTCTTCAATGTAATTGTTCAGTGGTCACTTTCATCTTGTTAAGGGTAAAAGAGACTCTTTAGCTATAGTAAACAGCTCTTCTAGGACACGGACACTCCAAAATCAAACCATTGTTCTCTAGTCTTCTGTAGTGCCATAGCCTCTGTACCCTGGTCGTCCACTGTCTTGGGTTAGAGTTCTCTTGCTTGAGGGTACATTCAAGCACACTATTCTATCTTATTTCTCTTTCTCTTGTTTTGTTGAAGTTTTCTTAGTTTATATAGGAGATATTTATTTTAATGTTACTTTTTTTAAAATACTTTATTTTTCCATGTTTCCTTTCCTCACTGGGTTATTTTCCCTGTTGGAGCCCCTGGGCTTATAGCACCTTACTTTTCCAACTAGGGTTGTAGCTTAGGAAGTAATGATGATAATAATAACTGCTGGTGGTCCTTTGAGAGTGCGAGCCCACTAAGTGACAACAAACGTCTCCACCCTTGCCTTCATTAAGTATTATTTCACGGACCCAATAATGAAGGCACAAGTCTGGAAATGCTGGACATTCTTCACTACCCACTACCTCTGGAAGTATACCCACTAGTCCGGAAACACATTCTCCTTTTAGCCTGTGGTAGATGCTCAACAGGTTTTGTAGCGAGCCTATCTCCCTCTGATGGACAAAAAACTTCTTGTCTAAGATAGCAATTAAGGCATAAATCCTAGAATCTTTCTTCCCATCCCTTGGAGTTCTAACAGCTGCATCTTATGGAGCTGGAATGGATGATCAAGACAGGTAAGGTACTTTAATACAAACATCCTTACTTTACATTGGTTTTATTGAAATATCCTCCATTCTTCTTTACAAGTGAAAGGATGGAAAAATGTATGCATTTCCATCAATTTTATAAATGCAATATGATAGAAACAAAATCCTTCTGGATGGATGTTCTCCCATAACCGTCCATTTTACATAGGGGAAGCCTAGTTAAAAGGTCTAAGTGGAGTCTTGACTTCACTCCTCTTCAGGACCAAAGTACAGTGTCCTCCCCCAGGTCAGGAAACCAGCTAGTTTAATCATATAGGGACTTGCAATTACTCAGGATAATTAAAGATCAAAGGCTTTTATTACGTATAAGAACAAATCGCAAGTTTTTTAATAAATTTGTATTTTTCTCAATCATACTTTTGAGTTGTACGATCATATTTATTAGTGACGATACTGTGTATTTTTACTATAGCTCACAAGTGAAAAGAATTATTTCTGTTTTCTCATTAAATCTATTTAAATTATAAGAATAAATCAGTACATACTGTATATCAAGAATATATCTAATATAAAATGTAAAAAATCTTCACTAGTAAGAACTTTGCTATCTTCAGTATTATGCCCTGAAATCAAACAAAGCATTTTGAAATATGAATGATAAAATCAGGGCTACCATTCACATGTGGAGCTGGGGGAAGAGTGACTGCTCCCCGCACTCTAGTTTTGGGGTGTTGGAATGTGCGTGGATGTAGTACGAGAGAGAGTAAAAGATGTGAGATTGGAAGTATGTTTAGGAATAGAAGGATGGATATATTGGCTTTGTGTGAGACAAAGATAAAAGGGAAAGGTGGAGTGATGTTCGATGAAATGTCTGGTAGAGAGTCTGGGATTGAAAGGGAAAGAGCAAGAGAAGGTGTGGCTTTATTGCTGAGTGAATGGATGACAGGTAAAGTAGTGGAATGGAAAGAGATATCATCTAGGTTAATGTGGGTAAGGGTTAGGTTGGGTAGGGAATGTTGGGCTTTTATCAGTGCGTATGGGCCAGGTTGTGAGAAAAGTGAAAAAGAGCGGAATGAGTTCTGGAATGAATTAACTAGGTGTGTAGAAGGACTGGGTAGAAGGAATTATGTAGTTGTCATGGGTGACTTAAATGCTAGAGTGGGCGCTGGAGAGGTAGAAGGTGTCATTGGGAAGTATGGCGTACCAGGTGAAAATGAGAGTGGTGAGAGACTGGTAGATATGTGTTGAGCAAGAGATGGTGATAAGTTCTAGCTTTTTCAGAAAGAAAGATAAAAAAAAGTATACATGGGTAAGAGTGGCAAATGGAAGAGTAGTAGAAAGGGCGTTAATGAATTATGTGTTGATAACTAAAAGAATGTTTGGAAGATTGAAAGACGTGCACGTGTTTAGGGGTATGGCTAACGGTATGTCTGATCATTTTTGGTGGAAGGAAAATTAGTTGTAGCAAAAGAGTTGGGGAATAGAGTAGGTGGATGTAAAAGGGAGCTAGTGACGGTTGAAGAGCTAATAAAACCAGGGGTAAAATGTAAATATCAAGAAAAGGTGAAAATGGCATATGACGAAGTGAAAGTAAGAGAAATTGGTAATTTAGAGGAGGAGTGGAAGTTAGTAAAAGAAAATTTTGTAGGGATTGCAAGTGATATGTGTGGCAAGAAGTTTGTTGGAGGCAGCATGAGGAAGGGCAGTGAATGGTGGAATGAAGGAGTAAAGGTAAAAGTGGAAGAGAAAAAGAGGGCTTTAGAAGAATGGCTGCAGAGTAATAGTGTAGAGAAGTATGAAAGATATAGAGAGAAAAATGTGGAGGTAAAGCGCAAGGTACATGAGGCAAAGAGGGCAGCTGACCTGAGGTGGGGTCAGGGATTGGGTCATTCATATGAAGAGAATAAGAAGAAGTTTTGGAAAGAAGTGAAGAGAGTAAGGATGGCTGGTTCAAGAATTGAAGAGAGAGTGAAAGATGGAAATGGAAGGTTGTTAAAAGGAGAGGAGGCAAGGAAAAGATGGGCGGAGTATTTTGAAAGTTTACTGAATGTTGATGATAATAGGGAGGCAGATATAATTGCTGTAGCAGGTGTTGAGGTGCTGGTGATGGGAGATGAGAATGAGAAAGAGATTACAAGAGAGGAAATGAGAAGAGCACTAGATGAAACGAGAGTAGGAAAAGCATCTGGTATGGATGGTGTGAGAGCTGAGATTTTGAAGGAAGGGGGTGTGACTGTACTTGAATGGTTGGTGAGATTGTTTAATATGTGTTTTGTGTTGTTAATGGTACCAGTAGATTGGGTATGTGCGTGTATTGTACCACTATACAAGGGTAAGGGAGATGTGCATGAGTGTTGTAATACAAGGGGTATTAGTTTGTTGAGTGTAGTTAGAAAAGTGTATGGTAGAGTACTGATTAATAGGATTAAGGATAAAACCGAGAATGCAATCTTAGAAATACAGGGTGGTTTTAGGAGAGGTAGGGGTTGTACGAATCAGATTTTTACAGTTAGGCAGATATGCGAGAAATATTCAGCAAAAGGTAAGGTTGTGTATGTTGTGTTTATGGATCTGGAGAAAGCGTATGATAGAGTTAATAAGGAAGCAATGTGGAATGTGATGAGGTTATATGGAGTTGGTGAAAGGTTGTTGCAAGCAGTGAAGAGTTTCTACAAAGGTAGTAAAGCATGTGTTAGGATAGGAAATGAAGTGAGTGACTGGTTTCCGGTGAGAGTGGGACTGAGACAGGGATGTTTGATGTCACCGTGGTTGTTTAATTTGTATGTTGTTGGAGTGGTGAGAGAGGTGAATGCTCGAGTGCTTGGACGAGGATTGAAACTGGTAGACGAGAATGACCATGAAGGGGAGGTAAATCAGTTGTTGTTTGCGGATGATACTGTACTGGTTGCAGACGCGGAAGAGAAGCTTGGCCGATTAGCGACAGAATTTGGAAGGGTGTGTGAGAGAAGGAAGTTGAGAGTTAATGTGGGTAAGAGCAAGGTTATGAGATGTACGAGAAGGGAAGGTGGTGCGAGGTTGAATGTCATGTTGAATGGAGAGTTACTTGAGGAGGTGGATCAGTTTAAGTACTTGGGGTTTGTTGTTGCAGCAAATGGTGGAGTGGAGCAGGTGTGCGTCAGAGAGTGAATGAATGATGCAAAGTGTTGGGGGCAGTTAAGGGAGTAGTAAAAAATAGAGGGTTGGGCATGAATGTAAAGAGAGTTCTGTATGAGAAAGTGACAGTACCAACTGTGATGTATGGATTGGAGTTGTGGGGAATGAAAGTGACGGAGAGACAGAAATTCAATGTGTTTGAGATGAAGTGTCTAAGGCGTATGGCTGGTGTATCTTGAGTAGATAGGGTTAGGAACAAAGTAGTGAGGGTGAGAACGGGTGTAAGAAATGAGTTAGCAGCTTGAGTGGATATGAATGTGTTGAGGTGGTTTGGCCATGTTGAGAGAATGGAAAATGGCTGTCTGCTAAAGAAGGTGATGAATGCAATAGTTGATGGGAGAAGTACAAGAGGAAGGCCAAGGTTTGGATGGATGGATGGAGTGAAGGAAGCTCTGGGTGATAGGAGGGTAGATGTGAGAGAGGCAAGAGAGCATGCTAGAAATAGGAATGAATGGCGAGCGATTGTGACGCAGTTCCGGTAGGCCCTGCTGCTTCCTCCGGTGCCTTGGATGACCGCAAAGGTAGCAACAGTAGGGGAGTCAGCATTATGAAGCTTCATCGGTGGTGGATAATGTGGGAGGGTGGGCTGTGCCACCCTAGCAGTACCAGCCAAACTCGGTTGAGTCCCTTGCCAGGCTGGGAGGAACATAGAGAGGAGATGTCCCCGTTTTTGCTTTATTTGTTTGATGTCGGTTACCCCCCTAAATTGGGGGAAGTGCATTGGTATATGTATGTATGTGTGTACCATTCACAGGCAAGCTTCCTAAGCAATAACAGCAGGAGAAAATTTACCTCCTGGACTTTTGAGGTCTGACATGCTTGAAAAGCTGTGGAAACTGCTACAACTTGTCAGATAACATACGATGACATTCAGTATTTAGAGTACTTCTCGCTTAGCTGCCGTTAAGATGATGGAGCATCAGGATTTATTTGATGTCCTTTATTTATGGGCAACATAAATTCTAAAGCTGAAAGACAAAACTTCAGAAACTATACACTCATAATAGAGATGCATAGAAATCATGTCTTCCGCATTGAAAATAGCTGTAAATTATATATAAGTCAGACACCAATATTCATGTGGATCAAGCGCTTTAACGAAGGCGATGACCTCAAGTATTGGCCTAGAAAAGGACAGTCCCAATGCACTACTTGAGAGCAGGATAATCACATCATTGATAAGTAGATTATCCTGTTTTTATTAATTTTATCCTTCATCATTTAGTTAAATAACTATATATTTTTATCAATAATTATCATATGCAAGTCAAGTAAGCTCTTTGTCTAAAATAAAATTTCCAGGCCAATAGATCTAGTTTTGAGATTTAATTCTTAATGAGTGCTTGAAAAATGAAGCCACAAATATGATTTTTATGATTTAGTTTTCCCCTTTTAATATTTTTTTCAGTAGAAAATACCAACCTGAAATTACAAGTAAGCCATATGATAATTTGAAAGATAACATGCCCCTCTGAATCAGCTACTTTACGGGAACTTGATGCCTGAGCGGCTGTAGTTGTCAGATGCTGCTTTCGAGTTTGGCAGTTTGTCCAAAAATGAAAATGCACTGTATCGTCACTTATGAACGTTATTATACTACACACCTCAACCACCTCACTACTCCTAGGCCAAAGGTCAAAGGGATTGTGAGTGTTACCCGTTGGGTAGGGGGCGGGATGGGAGGTTTCCCCCACCCTGGCCTCATTAAACGCTTAATGGCTATTTATAGCCTCACTGAAGTCGTACTCCTATTAAAGGTCTCAGGTTTGCATTGTTAGGAAAAATACAAATTGATTGGAGAATTTGATTTATTATATGTATATTTATGTAATATTTATATATATATTAAGTCTGTAACATTGTTAATTCTCTTTTCAGTTGGGACATATTTCGCGTGATAGGTGTGAAGAAGATCAAATTGTAAAGGATTCTCCATTCATAAGTTCTACAGATCAAATGCAAGCTTTATTTGGACTATCTCCAATTGCACTTGCATTTGTGGCTCGTCACATTAACCAGCCAGTCAAGAGGAAATGCTCTATTGATGAAAGTCTTAACCAGCCAGTTAAAAAGAAGTTCTCTGTTAATGAAAGTCAAAAGGTTAATCAGCCAGTTAAGAGGAAAAGCTCTATTGATGAAAGTCTTAACCAGCCACTTAAAAAGAAGTGCTCTGTTAATGAAAGTCGAAAGGTTAATCAGCCAGTTAAGAGGAAAAGCTCTATTGATGAAAGTCTTAACCAGCCAGTTAAAAAGAAGTGCTCTGTTAATGAAACTCAAAATGTAGAAAGTTATGAAAAAATGACTTCAGTGGACTCATTGAGAAACAACAGTAATGTTGTATGTGAAGATTCTATTCAAGGAGAGATTGAAAAGACTCTTCCTAAACGCAAACGAGAGTTAGGACTATCTGACGATTATGTCTTAAAGGAGTTGAATGATGGTAAGCCTTTGAAGTATGCAAAGGTAGAAATCCAAAGTAGGTTTGAAAAGAGGAAAAATGTGAGAAAGGAAGGGAATTGGGAAAGATTTAATAGATTTAGAGAAAAGAGAATCCAAGATAGGCCCCAACAATCTAGAATAGAGGGTGAATCACAAGAAAAGGAAAAAAATAAACGATGGAAAAAGTCCACAGTAATTGGGATAAGAAACAATAAGATAAAGTCTCCTGGAAAACCACAGAAGTTTATCAAAAAGAATAGACATGATGGCCAGATAAAAAATCCGCGGGGAAGGCCTAAAAAAGCCTCCTTGTGTAGAACAGAAAAACATGATGGCCATATAAAGAATCCTCGGGGAAGGCCAAAAAAAGCCTCCTTGTGTAGAACAGAAAAACATGATGGCCAGATAAAGAATCCTCGGGGAAGGCCAAAAAAAGCCTCCTTGTGTAGAACAGAAAAACATGATGGCCAGATAAAAAATCCTCGGGGAAGGCCTAAAAAAGCCTCCTTGTGTAGAACAGAAAAAAAAGATGGCCAGACAAAAAATCCCCGTGGAAGGCCAAAAAAAGCCTCCTTGTGTAGAACAGAAAAAAAAGATGGCCAGACAAAAAATCCCCGTGGAAGGCCAAAAAAAGCCTCCTTGTGTAGAACAGAAAAAAAAGATGGCCAGACAAAAAATCCCCGTGGAAGGCCAAAAAAAGCCTCCTTGTGTAGAACAGAAAAAAAAGATGGCCAGACAAAAAATCCCCGTGGAAGGCCAAAAAAAGCCTCCTTGTGTAGAACAGAAAAAAAAGATGGCCAGACAAAAAATCCCCGTGGAAGGCCAAAAAAAGCCTCCTTGTGTAGAACAGAAAAAAAAGATGGCCAGACAAAAAATCCCCGTGGAAGGCCAAAAAAAGCCTCCTTGTGTAGAACAGAAAGAAAAGATGGCCAGACAAAAAATCCCCGTGGAAGGCCAAAAAAAGCCTCCTTGTGTAGAACAGAAAAAAAAGATGGCCAGACAAAAAATCCATGTGGAAGGCCAAAAAAAGCCTCCTTGTGTAGAACAGAAAAAAAAGATGGCCAGACAAAAAATCCCCGTGGAATGCCAAAAAAAGCCTCCTTGTGTAGAACAGAAAAAAAAGATGGCCAGACAAAAAATCCCCGTGGAAGGCCAAAAAAAGCCTCCTTGTGTAGAACGGAAAAAAAAGATGGCCAGACAAAAAATCCCCGTGGAAGGCCAAAAAAAGCCTCCTTGTGTAGAACGGAAAAAAAAGATGGCCAGACAAAAAATCCCCGTGGAAGGCCAAAAAAAGCCTCCTTGTGTAGAACAGAAAGAAAAGATGGCCAGACAAAAAATCCCCGTGGAAGGCCAAAAAAAGCCTCCTTGTGTAGAACAGAAAAACAAGATGGCCAGATAAAAAATACACGTGGAAGGCCAAAAAAAGCTTCCTTGCATAGAACAGAAAAACATGATGGCCTGATAAAATCAAAACAAACAGGTTTAAGGCCCAAAATATCGAGTAGAAAAGCAAAAGAAACATATATATCACAGGAATTCACTACAAAAATAGGAAAACAGAAAGACAATACAAAATCAAAGAAAACACAAAGTTCAAAAAAATCCAACTCACTCGAGATCTCTAAAGATAGAAAAAAGGAGTTATTAGATAAAAGTATGGAAACTATTGAAAAACCAGGGCCATCTTATGTCTTTGATATCAGTGAACCAGAAACTATTAGACGTGGCCGTGGAAGGCCTAGAATAATAAGACTAAAAAAGGTCGGGAGACCTAAAAGATTGTTTAACAAAAGGAAAATAAGTTTTGATGAGGATACTAACCCAGTGCTACTACATGAAAGAGAATTGAATGATTTTCCCACTCTAGAAGCAAATCATGAAGACAGTGTTGCAGAAGAGACACAAGCAGGCCAGGAAAATCATGAAGACAGTGTTGCAGAAGAGACACAAGCAGTCCAGGAAAATCATGAAGACAGTGTTGCAGAAGAGACACAAGCAGTCCAGGAAGAGTCGTTACACAACAATGAAGGTTCTGATGATGATTTACAAATCAAGTTATTGCCTGTCTTTAAGTTTCCACAAGCTGTAGGCTCATGGCACCCTTCATTGCACATAGTAAGATCGTGGGCCAAGATACTCAAAAGACAACCAAGCCAGGTATTGTAATTATGAGTTTTTTTTTTTTATCTTTATACCGTAAAAAAATTTTATGACATAGATATTAAATCACCTCATGCTTTATTAATAGCATATGTAAAAATGTCATTTTGATGGCTCTTACCTTTGGGTCACATTACTTATAAATCTTTTGTAAAAAACAATAATTTTGATGAATATAGTCGTTGGTTCATATTACTTATACGTTGAGTATGAAGATTATTTTCCTTTGGAGACCTAAAACGCGGGGATATGATGCATGACGATCATCTGCTTGGAGAGGTTAGTACAAATGGTAGAGATTGCACTCAAGGAGGTGTTTGTGAGAATGGAGATCGTAAGAGTGGTGAGAATGGTGCCTGTGACGGTCTAGGTGATCATGGGTAACTGTTGTTTGTCAGGTAGTCTGTTGTAAAGGGTGGACGACAGGAATCCTTATCTACCTTCTTCACAATTGCACATAAAAGGAAGGTTCTCATTGCTCGCAAGAGCAAGAGGGCCACTCGGAGGACTCAAAGCCTTTAGCAGATCTCCCAAAGGGTATCCTTTGAAGTTAGTGCAGGTAGCAATGTTCATGCTCGCAGAGGAGTCATTAAAGGGACCCGGGAACACTCCTGGGCAAGAGAGGCATAGAGAAGGGCTCTGTATCCTGATTGATAATGTTCAGGCCTCCCCTCTTGCAAGATTGGTGACTGGTAGGGGCTTGTCTGTACCTCTTGCCTCAACGCCTTCCCGAGGGAGAGGATTTGGTACATTGCTGATCCTTCCAGGGTATCAGACTGATCGATCATCATTATTATTATTATTATTATTATTATTATTATTATTATTATTATTATTACTACTACTACCACTTGCTATGCCACAACCCTAGTTGGAAAAGCAGGATGCTATAAGCCCAACGGTTCCAACAGGAAAAATAGCCCTGTGAGGGAAGGAAATAAGGAAGTACACTACAAGAGAAGTTTACAAATAATAACATGAAATAGGAACAAAATGTGACAAGGGAAGGGGGTACAAGTTCTTCACTTTCCTCTGCACCAGAGTCAAGAATTTCTGGGCTGGTGGCGATCCTCTTGCAGGGGACTTTAGGGTTACTATGGACCAGAATTAAGTACATTTTTAAGTTGGTTGTTCTTCGGGTCTCCTACCTTGCGTGTGACATGGGCTTTCATTGATCTTTGAACTGGATAATTCTGGTTTTGGGTATTTCATGGGCTTTGAAATAGGAAATGCACAATTCACTCTTAATGCCAGATACTGCATGCAATGCCAATAGATTAAGATAACTACAGTAGGCTAACTTTTACTCACAAAAACAATGGACATTGATAATATAAAATATACATCTAAGACATGAAAATATTATTTTGTAGATATGATAGTTGAGAAAATAAGGATGGAAATAACAAAAGAAAATAAATCTTGTTTATCATCCTGCCTAGGGCTATCAGGGTTACAAATGCGATCAGAGGGATCGATGTTTAGGATTTTCCCAAGATCTGTGAATTGCAAGTAAATTATAGAGGAATTTGGGAAATATCTAACAAAGCAAGAGAAAGTTTGATAGGAATTGAGACATTTTCAGGTAATTATATATTTTATGGAAGTAATTAAGTGGGATTTTAGGTAGCATTTTGTGATAGGATTTTACCAAACAGCAGCTCTCAACAACTTGCATGGCTGGTATATTTGGAGGCAGCAGGGTAGAGTGACATCTACATCTCAGAGAATTTTTAATTTTATTTAATTTGATTGTGTATGCTGGTATTTGGTGGTCGGGTAAGATGTAAAGATTGCTTCATTTCTAAGCTGGGGGACTGGACTAATGCCTAGTATAGGGAATGTCGCCCTTGGCTAATGAGGGCCGTGTGGGTATGTATGATAACAAAAACACACTAAAATGCAGTAGATCTTACACAACCATGAATAAAGGTGAGAATCCCAAAGTCTTTGTTGATTGCAGCTTAGCTTATGATAATAATAGGGAATTTTACAACTTCAGAATGGTGAATGGCGTGATTAGATACTACCACCAAAAAGTTAGTGGATCCTTTGACTGGTCAGATTTTTTCATACTGGATCACTTTCTTGTTACTGCTCGTATCTCCTTTTCCTACACATACATAAAATAGTCAGACATTTTCTTTACACATTATCTTCTTTCATCATATGCCTGACTGCACAAAGATAACCGAAAAATTCTTCTTCACTCAAGGGTAGAAGAGAGACTAGCTATGGTAAGCAGTGCTTATAGGGAGTGAAACGCCAAAATCAAGCTATTGTTTTTCAGCCATGGATGGTGTCAAAACCTCTGTACCATGGTCTTTTACTGGCTTGATTAAATTTCTCTTGTTTGAAGGTACACTCAGGCACAGTATCAAAGTATTTCCTATCCTCGCTGTGCTATTATCCCTTTCGGAGCCCAAGGGCTTATAGCAACCTTCTTTTCCAGCTAGGAATGTAGCTTAGCTAGTAATAATATGGACAGGCAAGTTGGCAGTTTTCTTGGGCATATATCCGCTTTTGAGCTTATGTGGACTATTTTTACGCTGGTCCTGTTCAAAGTGAACTTGATTGAGAGAGAAGAGTCTTCTGGTTGCCCGACCCCGGTCCAGCACCGGCGAAAGCAGAATATCCATAAAACAAATGCTCGTTTATAAATGTTTTTAGAGGCTATTGTGGATTTTGGGAAAATGTGTTTAAGGAGCATTGATCGGCATATCAGCGCCCTTCAAAAATCAAAGACCTCACTTGAGTTATCAGGATGCCTGAAAACTTTAAATCAATCAATCAATCAATCACTTGAGTTACCATGGTCAGAAAGGGCTTGCAAATCCTTGGACATAATGAATTGTTGGATCTCCTAGCCTGAGAATTCACACCAGTCTAGCCAACAGAGCAAGATCGTTTCTAGCACACACTCAACAGAATAGATTCTGTGCCAGAGGAAGTTACTCTGTGTACTTTGTCATCAATCCCATAGTGTCTGCATTAGTGAGCTTGCATGTAGAGACTAAACAAAGGATGCAGTCTTCTTAGCTTTTGACTGCTGTCATGTAAACCTCTTCTTCCATGGCCTTCCTACTGGATTTTACACAGATTGGCCTGTGCTTTGGTATAGTTACCTACTTCACCACTACTCAGATTTGTCAAATACTGAAACATTAGCAAAGTACTGTAAGTTGATTGTGTCTGGATCATGGGCAGTGATCTTGAACATGTGTTAGCAAACCAACTGGGTCCTAATGAAGTGGAGTGTGGCCGTTTTCTGAATTTACAAGCAAGTTGAATTCCCTGGTGCTTGAGATTATATTTCTCTCTCCTCAAGAGGACGTAGATGCGAAGATTGAGAGGTGGAGGAATGCTAGCTAAAAATCCCTCATCTATTGTGAAGTTACCTTCAGAGGTCCAGGCTCTTCAAAGACAGCAGCGATGAGACCTCCGGTCTCTCTCACACCTTCAAGATTGGCTTTGAAGGAAGCACTAGCTGCTTCCAAAGTCAAATTAAGACCTCCAGGTGCATATTTTTACTAGAAAAGTGCTGATAATGCTCCACATTTTGTGCCTAACTTGGCCAATTTGGGAGGGTTAGTAGAGGTAAGAAGGGAGGAAGAGAAGACTGAAATTGTTAGTCCACTCCAGGTGCCAGTATTGTGAAGATTTCCTGTCATGTCGTTGGCCAATATGACAGCAGCATGTAATAGAGCCATGGGTAGTAGAAGTTTTTTTTTGGATTGGATAACCCCTGCCCTTAGTAAATCTTCGTTCTCCCCTCAATTACACCCTTATTGACTTCCAGAGGTACTCTCCAAAATCTTGGAAAGCTCTGTCCTTGATGGTGGAGGCACAAATGATAAAGGAAAACAATTTGCATGTAACTATTCAAGGCTGTTTTTTTAGGTTTCTACAGTTGACTCTTCTTGGTGGAGAAATCGACAGGGGCCTGGAGCCCAGTCACGACCTTTTGTCCCTGAACCCGCTTGTTCATCAAACTCGGTTGGTATCAGAAAGGAAGACTTCATCTTTCAGTGGACCTAAAAGACTCATATTTTCAATTACCTGTTCATCAGTCCTGCAAAAGTATCTTCTTCATCTTTGAGGGAGTAGTGCACTACTTGAAAAGCCTGTGCTTCAGACTGTCTGCCACTCCTTAAGTGTGCACAAAAGTGATTAATCTGATCTCATCTTGAGCCCAATTAAACATAGTACATCTGATGAGGTATCTTGATGATGGACTAATTCTAGCTTCTTCCAAGAAGCAGTTGCTTCACTATTTAGACCGACTAAGCTGTTCTTGCTCCAATTAAGATGGATAACACATTCTGCTAAAAAGGTTATAGGTAACACATGAATGAAAATTTAAAATATTAAAGAATTACAGTATGATTTGTTTAAACCATTTACTTCTGTCGATTATTTATCTGATTTATAAAAAGCCATTCTATATTGAATAGAAAAATGAAAAATCAATAAATTCCAATAAGTATGATTATCGGTTGATTTAGGCAAGCATTGAAATTTTCTGAATTCGGAACAAGTCATAGTTACAGTTTTAGTTTAAAATGTTTACAGTTGTGGTTTTGTCGTAGTCTGATTTAAACATTTGTTTTTTCCAGTGTAACAAGGAGCCTGAGCCACCACTTCTGGAAACTAACGTTAATACGGACTCCATTGCAACAGGAACATCATCCATGGTAATATACAGTTTTATCGTTAATTTTAAGGTTGTTATAAGTTTCAATCCTCTATATTCTTCCATTCTCTTATAAAAAAGATTTTACTAAATATAGATTACTGCAGGGTTTTATAATCATTACGATTATTTCAATGCTTCTTTCCAAATTTTCATATAGCTATATGCTTCAAGTTGTGTTTGAGGGCTGCAGAATGGATTATAAACTGAGAAAAATGAAACCTTATTTTTTTTGTTTATGGCAAATATTTACCATTTACATAAGAAAATATGGGAAATCTTGTGTCTTAAATATGTATAGGAGGAATTTTAAGAAAATGGCCATCTTCATAAACATTCCCAATAAGCTTAAAACAATAAATATAAAGAAAATAAGGACTGATAAAAAATCAATTCTATAAAAAAGTATCTTATATAATTATCTTTAATATGGTTTTTGAAATATGAGAATTGGCTGAGGTGCAAAAAAAGATTGAAATACAGTAACCCCAAAATAATAGTTTCAATGGGGGAGATTTGTTCCCTTAAAACAGAGCCGTTTTGTTTTTTCAAATTTGTGTTATATTTCGGCTACGTGCCAAATCTTCTTACTACATCCACCAAGCAGATTATGCAATCGAGTTGGTTCAGTTATTTATTTCTGTGTGTGTGTGCATGGACAGAATTACGTCAAACTACTTGACAATTTTATTGTAGTGTCTTACCGAACAATTATACAGCTGTAGGTTCCCTACAAATGGCAGACAATAGATTCAAAACTACCGCGGTGGCGCCGCCATCGCTGATGTAGGTGACGTTATCTCCCTCTACTCGAGGGAGCTACAAGTACAACTGTCCAGGTAACATCAATTTATTCTCTGCCGGCTTCTGGTGAACATCGGTGGTCGGTGCAGACTTTTTTCTTCATTTGTTGGGAAGTATTATCTCTCCAATATCGGTGAAGTATTCAACTCTGTGTTTGTAGGATTGAAGCTGAATTTCTTTTCTGCAATTTTGTGGTCTTAACATGATGTTGGACTCTAGTCCTTCGGTAGTTACGTTTTGTGCCGGAGGGTGCAAAACTAGGTTAGTTAAATTAATTTATGATTCGCACACTAAGTGCATTAAGTTTAGTGGTTTTGAGTGCTCTAGAGAATCTACTTGTGATGAATGCAAGGATTGGAGGAACAACAGTGGAAAGTTTTTGTTTCTCACTCGGGGAAGATAATTAAGGATAGGAAGAGGAAGGCGGCTCTCAGAGCTGAAAGTAAGACTAGTTTAGCTTCTTCAGCTTCTTCTATTGAAGCTCCTGCTCCTATTCCTTCTCCTTTTCCTCTTATTATGACTTCAATCTTGAGTCCTCCTACTCCTGCTCCTGTAACTCCTTCGCTCCTGTGGAGTTTCTCCTGACACCATTGCCAGCCTCGAGTCTAAATTTGAAAAGAAATTTGATGTATTAGCTAATACAGTGAGGCAGTTAGGTTTATCTGTAAAGTCTTTCATAAGAAAGACTTCTAGTAAAGTGAAAAGTGTCAGTGCAGTGCAATCTGAGGTGGTGGCTGTTTGTCCCGATAGTTCTCCTAGACGAAGGTCACTGTCCCGCTCCCCCGCCTCGGGGAAAAGACATACCGGAGGTCCAAGGGAGACTGTTGGGGTTTGCCCACAGACAGTCGCTTCCTCCATCAATCCTGTGGTGCGACAGCAGGATTCGACTAAACACCATTGGAAAGGTGTGTCGTTTGGTAATCAGTTATTGACAGAGTCGAGTGATTCGTCGCAGGTTAGACGTCGTAAGTGACGTGATTCTTCAGTCTCACATCCGTTGAAGAGACGCTGTCTCCGCCTCCTGTGAAGAGGAACAGAGAAGTAGATATCTCTCGCCCGTCGTGTAGTGTAACTACATGGACTTCGCCTCGTATTCTTACGACAGCGACAGCTGCCTGCGACTCGGTTGTGGAGCGACCGATTCTGAGTTCGTCGAGATCTTCGACTCATCAAGCTGCCGAAACCTTTCCTTCGACTTCGCATGCGACAGATAATTCGACTGGCTCGAGACCTCTGGTGGCTATCGTGTCGAAATCCACGACCCCAGTTGCTTCGACTTCAACTCAAGAAGACGAGAATCTGATTCCATTACGTCGACAGTTGCAGGAGCTGATTAACTGGATAAAAGAAAACAAACAATGTACGAAGAATAATGAGTCGGATCAAGAACTGTCTCTGTCGCCTATCTCTTCGGATGACGAGGAGGACTTAGAAGCGGACTCTATCCCTCTCTCATGTTATTTGAAACTTTTACGCTACCTTCTCGACATATACCCGGATTACTTCGTAGCAGCCGCTCCCAGGTCGCCTGCTTCTATCTTCCTGATGAGAAGGAAGAATTTTGATACTCTTCTCCCAAAGCTCGTTCTTTCCAAGGCTGCTAAACATTCCCTTCGTGATACGTATAGAAGATTGGTTGAAGGTCAAGAGAGAACTCGGAAAAGCAACTTTCGCCTATCCTTTGTCGAAGATTATTAAGAAGAGGTATAAGTTCTATGTAACCGGAGAAGCCCCCTCTATGGGAGTTTCTGCCTCTTCCTAGGGGGACTTCTCTGGGTTGGTGGATGCAACTAGAAGGTCCGCGTTTGCAGCAGCTAAAATATTCTTTACATGGCCCGAGTTGGACCATTCAGTAAAGAATATTTTCAAGATTTTAGAAATTATGAGTTCCTTGGACTGGACGATCAGAGCCCGCGCTATGAAAATAGAGGATTACCCTACTCTACAGGAAGATCTGGCATCGTACTGGCTTGGGGTTTTGTCATGCGCTGACAAATCAGTTCGGGATGGTTGCGATGAGCTGGCCTCTCTCTTTGCATTCGGGACTCTCAAGAAAAGACAGCTCTGGTGTTCTTTTGTTTCGAAAGGAGTCGCTTCGCCTCAGAAGACCGCACTTTTGTTTTCTCTTCTCGACAAGGATCATCTGTTTCCCTAAGAAATAGTGGCCAAGATTCTCTCCGCGGTGGAAAAGAAGTCAACTAATGACTTGCTTGCCTAGTCTTCTAAGCAGGTTAAACCCTCGACTGTGACGACTACCGCCTCGGAATCTCCCTTGCAGAAGGAACCCTTTCGAGGGGGTAGGTCTAGACCGTTCATCAGGCCTCGATCGAATTTACGACACCCAACCCCTTGAAGCCTGATTCAGTTCTGTGTCATCTGCATTCATTGTTTGTGAATAGTTAGTCATAATTTTTGGCTAAGCTTTTATCTCAATAGTGCTATTATGGATCGTTCAGTTAGACAAGTTCATCAGATGCACCAAAGATAGAGAATATTACTAAGCTAGATTAATAGTGCCACAGATTTTTTCTGGACCATGAACATGTTAATATCAAGGTGGAGACTATAGGAAATTTGGGATCTGAAATTGTATTGGGAAAGAAAAGGAATGGATGGGTGTGGTAAATAAAGGGAGCAAAAGAGGCACAAAATGTATAGGGAACGATCGAGTTGTCCACACAGCAATCTGTGGACCGGGCAATAAAAAAAGGCAAGTTCAATAAACCCTCTCTCACCATGCAACGTCACATAATAAAACTAAGCTATCAGCACCTTTTATACTGTTAACAGTTCTGTTAGTCTTCACTAGTACTTTTACATTACTGACAATAGCTTTTCATTTGGACCCGTGGTTTTCCTAGGCAGTTTTGTAATAACTAGTGGAGTGACTGCTGTTTATAGTTCCATGATTATATATCATTGTACTCCTCTTACAATTCTCTTGGCTTTTTATTTAAATGATAACTACAATTGATTCTAATTGTTAGAATAAAGTCCTGTAATTCTTATTTGCTTTACATCAAAGAGTTGTAAAATTCAACAAATCAAGGAGTTTAATACAGTAGGAGCAATTTGAAAATTTTTCCTAGTTTTCATTTTTCTTACCCTTACTCATTTTGTAATCCTCGAGTAATATATACATACATGTACCAAGGCACTTCCCCCAATTTTGGGGGTGTAGCCGACATCAAACAAATGAAACAAAAAAAGGGGACCTCCCCTCTCTACGTTCCTCCCAGCCTGACAAGGTACTCAACCGAGTTCGGCTGGTGCTGCTAGGGGTGCCACAGCCCTCGAGTAATACCTCCGGGGAAAGATCTGTGCACAGGAAACACATTTGTAGTGGCTTTGTTAAACCAATTCTGTCGTGATTGCTCGTCCTAAAGTTATAAACTTACTACTGATAACCTGATGGCAGGACCTTGCCCTGGTGTACTTAGTCAGTACCCATGTCACTCAAAGCCACTGCATCCCAAGAACCTCTTATAACCGAGTTTTCAAGAAGAAACTATTGTGCTGCTTGCAACCCAAGAAGAAAAGATCAAATTTACTAGCAGACGGTTTCAAATTGTGTAGTGTGACAGTGGAGCCACACACTTCCGGCACCCAATTTAGATACTGAGACTGACAAACTAGATATTGTTTTTAACTTGATATTGGTTACATTAGATCCAACACACCTGTAGGGCTAATTTTTTATCTGATAAATTTACAAAAATTATTGTAATTCTGTGCTCAGAAGTTTTTGTATTATACTTCAAGATAAACCTCTAGTTCTAATTTATTTTTTCATATTTCTCACATGAATCACCTTGAATGACATTAATATTCTTTTTAATTTTAATTTGTATATTAAGACTGAAAAGGCCATTTTACTGTAAATGCAGAGCATGGTTTTGCCAGTGATATTGACTGGAATTATTTGAAGATAATTCTCTTCATTTTTTTTTTATTACAGAAATGCTCAGAACCCAAGAGCTTTTTTGATCTGAGCGATGATGATGGGTTAATCATACCATCAAGTGACGAAGAGGATCCTGAAGAGGATCGGGTAGAACTCCACAAAGAAGATCAAATAGAATATATACCTTCCAAGTATAAAAATATGAATCTTAGGTTGAGAGTGAAAAAGGTAAACTTCTGTTTTAAGTTCATTGTAGGTGATTATGACAATAAAGAAAACTTCTTGAAAGCTAATGATATGATTTCATGATACATAAATTCAACAGTGGAATTGTACTTGCTCAATGAAAGCATGATACATATTTTCTCCTGTGATATATTTGCTCTTGCACAAATACAAACCATCATCCTTTAATAGGAGTATGTCTTCATCATGCTGCCCCCCACTGGTCTTCCTAGGCAGACTTGTAATAAGTAATAGTATAATTATTGCTATTTATCGTTCCATAATATTTTATCATTGCAATCTTTTTTTTTAATTCTTTCCATATTGTTCATTTTTCTTACCCTTACTGCTGTAATCCCTGTAATGGCTCCAAAGAAAGATCAGGGAAACATATTTGCAATGGTTTTGTTAAACGCATTCTGTCGTCTATACTCGTCTAAGAGTTACAAACTTAATACTAATGGCTTAGTGGTAGGACCTTGCCCTGATACTTAGTTGTCAGTACCCATGTCACTCAAAGCCACTGCATCCCTAAGATCCTCTTATAACCAACTCATTAAGAAGAAGAAATTCATTGGATTCCTCCTACTTTCAACAAAAGAAGCAGAGAGCAAATTTATCAGTAGACTGCTACAAGGCTTGTAGTATGACAGAGGTTCTATTTTCAATTTTTACTGTCAAAAATGTATTTCCCAGTCTTTTGGAAAACCTAGTACCATACATGTTCTGGGAATTCTTATTGTTAAGGTCAGCACCTTCAATAAAGTACTTCACTAGTGGAGCTGCACAATTGAGACACTGTATCACCCAATTTAGTTCCTAACACTGACAAACTAGATATTGATTTTAGATGAATATAGGTTACAATATGTTCAGTTCACCAATAGGCCTATTTTATATCTGATAAAATTACTAAAATTATTGTAATTTTGGGTTTGGAAGTTTTTTGTAATATACTTCAAGGTAAGTCTCTGTAATTTTATTTTTTTTTTTTCATATTTCTCACAGTAATGACCTTAAATAACATTGGTATTCTTTTTAATTATAAATTTTCAATATTAATCTTACCCGGTGATCATGTAGCTGCAACTCTGTTGCCCGACAGAAAAAACCTACGGTCGGGATACGCCAGCGATCGCTATACAGGTGGGGGTGTACAACAACAGCGCCATCTGTCGAGTAGGTACTCAGGTACTTCTTGTCAACAAGAACCAATTTTCTCTCTGTCGTGCCACCGGCAAGACCTACTTGATACGCTGTTGTTTCTGGAGTTGATTTTCACGCTATTTGGTGGTGTATTCTCTCTAGATATTAGCTTTCGCTGTACAGGAGTTATTATCATTACCTTATCAAGCTTTTTTTATTAGATTTGGATTATTTGTTGACGACTTGGATAGATTTTGGATTTCCCCCTTTGACTAATTCAAGATGTCTGACCATACTCAAGTCCCCAAGTACAGGCAGTGTAGCGCTAGGGACTGTTCTAGGCGTCTTCCGAAGGCCTCTATAGATCCTCACACCGTTTGTTCCAATTGTAGGGGTAAATCCTGTCAATTGGAAGATCGATGTGAGGAATGCGCTGGGCTTTCGGAATTCGATTTTAATGAATTCCTTAAGAATGCACGTAGGCTAGAGAAGGATAGGATTAGGAGGAGTTCGTCTCGCTCTTTTGATTTTTCCTCTCCCCATGCCCCACAACCTATTCCTTCCCCTGTAGTGGTGACTCCCGACCCTTCTACTAGCTCTCAGCAACCCTCGATGGCGGACATGATGCGTGCCATTCAGGCTCTTGGTGACAGAGTGGAGTCATTAGCGAATGACCGCAATCAACTCTTGGCCGATGTCAAAGAGTTGAAGGAGAAAAGTGCAGTGGGAAGTGTAGTGAGTGCAAGTGCTGTGAAAAGTGTCAGTGTCAGTGTTACGCATGAGGGTGCATCTGTTCGTGCCAGTCGTCCTCCCAGTCCGGGACCTCTTGCAAGCTCCCAAGCCCAGGGGAGAAGCAATGTCGAAGGACCAAAGGGTTCGACAGGCCTTGATCAGCGTACAGATGTACCCTCAGTGGTTGCGGACGTATCTTGCAGAGATCGTCCCACCCACAAACAGACGAGTGAGCCCATTCATTCCTCGTCTGTGGAAGAAGTTTCTCGTCAGAAACGCTGGACCAAGGTCTCACGACCTCTCAAGCGCAAGGTCCCTTCCGAGCGAGTTCAACGGCCCAGGTGTAGCCACTGGGTCAGTTCGGACTCGCCGCAGTCTTCCGAAGACTGCACACCTCCCAAGAGAGGTAGAGTGGTTCCGCAGCAGGCAATCACTCCGTCTGTTGCCGCACCAACCGCTGTAGACCCTAAGTGGTCTATGCTGCAGTCTATGCAGACTCAGCTAGCTTCCTTCATGCAGGAGTATCGTGCTGAGAAGGTTGACACTGCACCCGTTAACCTACAACCTGCCACGGTTGTGCGCTCAGCAGACACTGCGGCTGCCTGCTCCCACACTCCGGCTGTGAGAGCTCCACCACCGATGCGCAGTCGACCCTGCCAGACGCATGTTGACGTTAGCCGACGTGCGGCACCCTCCGTTGACATGCGTGAGCTACCGCATCAGCAGTGGGAAGGTGCTGTCAAGCTGCCGTGTTTTGACGCAATGCGGCAGTCTCCGCAACCCACGGCAGTCCCCACCACGCACCATCACTCCGCTTTTGTTGTTGCCAGCTCTCAGACTGACCAGCAGCGGCATGATGTTGGATCCAGTGCAGCTACGCATGCACCCGTGCTGCCGGATTCAGCCGTTCAGCTTTCTTCTCCTCCTTTGCCGCTTCCTCCTCAGCATTCGGATGAAGGAATCTCTGATGACGACGAAGCTGCGCATTTGGACGATCAACACTCCGACATAGAGGAACCCAAGACTACGCCTCCCTCCTTAGACTTTAGGAAAGTCCTTGCCCTGTTTAAGGAGTTGTATCCGGACCAGTTTGTGTCTGCAACCCCGCGCTCACCTCCCTCTGAGTTCGCTTTAGGCATGCAGTCAGCAGCTCCTGCCTTTACGAAGCTCGTACTCGCGCGCTCATCCAAGAGAGCTTTAAGGGTACTGGGAGAGTGGTTGCAGTCCAAGAAGCAACTTGAGAAGACATCCTTCATCTTTCCACCGACCAAGCTTGCTTCCAAATCTAGCGTCTGGTATGCCACGGGAGAAGATCTCGGCTTGGGAGTTCCTGCCTCTGCCCAGGGCGACTTCTCAAGTCTGGTAGACTCTCCCCGCAGACTGGCTATGAGACGCTCCAAGATTTGCTGGACCTTTTCGGACATGGACCATCTTTTGAAGGGAGTTTTTCGTGCTTTTGAGATCTTCAACTTCCTGGACTGGTGTTTGGGAGCGTTAAGCAGAAAGACCTCCCCTTCGGATAAGGACTCTGCCATGCTCATCATGTCATGCATGGACAAAGCCATTCGGGATGGGTCTGGCGAGCTTGCGGCTTCTTTCGTGTCTGGAGTTCTTAAGAAGCGAGATCACCTGTGCTCCTTCTTGTCGGCGGGGATCACACCATGTCAGAAGTCAGAGCTGATGTTTGCTCCGCTATCTAAGTGTCTCTTTCCTGAAGAGCTGATCAAGGGGATTGCTGCCTCGTTGATCCAGAAAGACAACCATGACCTGGTGGCGTCATCCGCACGTAAAGTCACAGCTTTACCTTCCGTGCCTAGACCCAGGATGGACACACCAGCGTCTAGGTTCATTCCGCCCTTTCGTGGCAGAACCTCCAGCAGAGGAGGTACCCGTGCCGATAGTCAACGTGGCAAAAAGAAGAAGGGTTCCAAGTCCTCAAAAGGCAGAGTCTGACTGCCTTCTTCTCCAGACAGCAGTGGGAGCCAGGCTCAAGAACTACTGGCAGGCCTGGGAGAACAGGGGTGCAGACGCACAGTCTGTGAAGTTGCTCAGAGAGGGGTACAGGATTCCATTCTTGCGCAAGCCCCCTCTAGCAACTACTCCCATCGACCTCTCCCAGGTACAGAGAGGAGGACAAGAGGCTAGCTTTACAGCAAGAGGTGTCTCTCTTGCTACAAAAGGGAGCGGTAGTCATAGTCCGGGACCATCAATCCCCGGGCTTTTACAACCGTCTCTTCTTAGTAGCGAAGAAGACAGGAGGGTGGAGACCGGTGCTGGACGTCAGTGCTCTAAATGTCTTTGTCACCAAGCAGACGTTCACCATGGAGACGACGAAGTCGGTACTAGCATCGGTCAGGAAGGAAGACTGGATGGTCTCGTTAGACCTAAAGGACGCGTACTTTCACGTCCCCATCCACCCAGACTCCCAACCTTTCCTAAGGTTCGTCTTTGGGAAGGTGGTTTACAAGTTCCAAGCCCTGTGCTTTGGCCTAAGCACGGCACCTCTAGTGTTTACCAAACTGATGAGGAATATTGCCAAATTCCTGCATTTGGCAGACATCAGAGCCTCCCTCTATTTGGACGACTGGCTTTTAAGAGCTGCGTCAAGTCGTCGCTGTCTGGAGAATCTCAAATGGACTATGGATCTGACCAAGGAATTGGGTCTCCTGGTCAATATAGAAAAGTCCCAACTCGTCCCATCCCAAACTATAGTCTATCTAGGTATGGAGATTCAGAGTCAAGCTTTTCGGGCTTTTCCGTCGGCCCCCAGAATCAGTCAAGCCCAAGAATGCATCCAGAGCATGCTGAGAAGGAACCGATGTTCAGTCAGACAGTGGATGAGTCTAATAGGGACACTTTCATCGCTGGACCAGTTCATCGCGTTAGGGAGACTCCACCTCCGACCCCTTCAGTATCACCTAGCTGCTCACTGGAGAAAGGACATGACGCTAGAAGCGGTCTCAGTTCCTATATCCGAAGAGATGAAGTCTGCACTGACTTGGTGGAAGAACAGCATTCTTCTCAAGGAAGGTCTACCACTGGCTGTTCAGACCCCCGACCACCTTCTCTTCTCGGACGCATCGGACACGGGCTGGGGTGCGACGACGGTCGGGAATGCTCGGGCACCTGGAATCCGGATCAAAGAGCACTACACATCAACTGCAAGGAGCTACTGGCAGTTCATCTGGCCTTGAGAAGCTTCAAGTCCCTCCTTCTAGGCAAGGTAGTGGAGGTGAACTCCGACAACACTACAGCCTTGGCGTACATCTCCAAGCAAGGAGGGACTCATTCGATGACGTTGTTCGAGATCGCAAGGGACCTCCTCACCTGGTCAAGAGATCGAAAGATATCGCTTGTAACGAGGTTCATTCAAGGCGATATGAATGTCATGGCAGACCACCTCAGCCGGAAGGGTCAGATCATCCCTACAGAATGGACCCTTCACAAGAATGTTTGCAACAGACTATGGGCCCTGTGGGGTCAGCCCACCATAGATCTGTTCGCTACCTCGATGACCAAGAGGCTCCCAAATTATTGCTCACCGATTCCGGACCCAGCAGCAGTTCACGTAGATGCCTTTCTTCTGGATTGGTCCCATCTAGACCTTTATGCGTTCCCCCCGTTCAAGATTGTCAACAAGGTACTGCAGAAGTTCGCCTCTCACGAAGGGACAAGGTTGACGTTGGTTGCTCCCCTCTGGCCCGCGAGAGAATGGTTCACCGAGGTACTGCAATGGCTAGTAGACGTTCCCAGGACTCTTCCTCTAAGAGTGGACCTTCTGCGTCAGCCGCACGTAAAGAAGGTACACCCAAGCCTCCACGCTCTTCGTCTGACTGCCTTCAGACTATCGAAAGACTCTCAAGAGCTAGAGGCTTTTCGAAGGAGGCAGCCAGAGCGATTGCCAGAGCAAGGAGGACATCCACTATCAAGGTCTACCAGTCAAAATGGGAAGTCTTCCGAAGCTGGTGCAAGGCGAATTCAGTATCCTCAACCAGTACCTCTGTAACGCAGATAGCTGACTTCCTTTTACACCTAAGGAGGGTAAGATCCCTATCAGCTCCTACGATCAAAGGTTACAGAAGCATGTTGGCAGCAGTCTTCCGCCACAGAGGCTTAGATCTTTCCAACAACTAAGATCTACAGGACCTCCTGAAGTCTTTTGAGACCTCAAAGGAGCGTCGGTTAGCCACACCAGGTTGGAACTTAGACGTGGTTTTAAGGTTCCTGATGTCAGCAAGGTTCGAACCGCTTCAATCAGCCTCTTTTAAAGATCTCACTTTGAAGACTCTTTTTCTCGTTTGCTTGGCAACAGCTAAAAGAGTCAGTGAGATACACGCCTTCAGCAGGAACATAGGATTTACATCTGAAATGGCTACATGTTCCTTACAGCTTGGTTATTTAGCTAAAAACGAACTCCCTTCTCGTCCTTGGCCCAAATCGTTCGAGATTCCAAGTCTGTCCAGTTTGGTTGGAAACGAACAAGAGAGAGTACTATGCCCAGTAAGAGCTCTCAAGTACTATTTAAGACGTACGAAGCCATTACGAGGACAATCAGAAGCTTTATGGTGTTCTATTAAGAAACCTTCTTTACCGATGTCGAAGAACGCAGTTTCTTATTACATCAGACTTTTGATTAGAGAAGCCCATTCTCATCTGAATGAGGAAGACCATGCTTTGCTGAAGGTAAGGACACATGAAGTTAGAGCTGTCGCTACTTCAGTGGCCTTCAAACAGAACCGTTCTCTGCAGAGTGTAATGGATGCAACCTATTGGAGAAGCAAGTCAGTGTTCGCATCATTTTACCTTAAAGATGTCCAGTCTCTTTACGAGAACTGCTACACCCTGGGACCATTCGTAGCAGCGAGTGCAGTAGTAGGTGAGGGCTCAGCCACTACATTCCCATAATCCCATAACCTTTTTTAATCTTTCTCTTGAAATGCTTTTTATTGTTGTTTTTGGGTTGTACGGAAGGCTAAGAAGCCTTTCGCATCCTGGTTGATTTGGCGGGTGGTCAAATTCTTTCTTGAGAAGCGCCTAGATTAGAGGTTATGATGAGGTCCTTTAGTATGGGTTGCAGCCCTTCATACTTCAGCACCTAGGAGTCGCTCAGCATCCTAAGAGGATCGCGAGGCTCAGTAAGGAAGACGTACTTAAAAAGGCAGAGTAATGGTTCAAGTCGACTTCCTTACCAGGTACTTATTAATTTTATGTTTGTTATTTTGAATAACTGCTAAAATGAAATACGGGATACTTAGCTTCTAATGTTAACATGTATGCTGGTCTCCACCCACCCCCCTGGGTGTGAATCAGCTACATGATCACCGGGTAAGATTAATATTGAAAAATGTTATTTTCCTTAGTAAAATAAATTTTTGAATATACTTACCCGGTGATCATGAATTTAAGGACCCTCCCTTCCTCCCCATAGAGACCCAGTGGACCGAGGAGAAAATTGGTTCTTGTTGACAAGAAGTACCTGAGTACCTACTCGACAGATGGCGCTGTTGTTGTACACCCCCACCTGTATAGCGATCGCTGGCGTATCCCGACCGTAGGTTTTTTCTGTCGGACAACAGAGTTGCAGCTACATGATCACCGGGTAAGTATATTCAAAAATTCATTTTACTAAGGAAAATAACATTTTTATTTGTTCCGTAACTGGAATACAAACCACGCTATTTATTAGGGATTATACTTTCGGCAGAGCTGAAATGACGAGCCATTAAGATTTAGCAAGGGTTAACTACCCACACCGCTAGTTAGCGGGGGTAGGGGGGGGGGGTAGCTTGCTACCACTCCCATTCACACACCTGTGATTTAGTTACTTTACTTTTGGCTCGGAGCGAGAGCGGTTGTTTCTTCTCTCCCTCCTTGCCTATTTTGGACTGCCATTAATTTTTGTCTTTAACTTACTTTTTCTTATACTTGTATATACAGTATATATAAACAGTCTTCATGTTTATGTATGTATATATGTGTCTAGAAATGTGGTAAGTTTCCTTTTCAGTATTTGTGCTGTGTGTGTGATACATATACGACAACGACACTTGCGTAGTAGCAAGGCCAGCACAGTTCCACTTCGTGGGGAACGACCTCTCCCTCTTTGGTCCATCGGTCTTCCCGTTGGCATATTTCCATTAACTCGGCCACCGCAGGGGAATCGCCATCGCCTGGACCCTCTTCATTCAACTATTGTCTTTGCCTTTTCCTCTTTTCCTACGGGAAACTTGGATTCTGAGCGAAGCGAATGTGGCCTTTCAAAGATTGACTACGGTCTCTCTCTTCTCGAGGTCGTTCACCTTTAATACAACATCGTAATATTGGGGAAGCTCCTCTTCCGTGCGCGGGTTAGTTTTCTCTTCCGTTTGTTTGTCTCAATTATTTTTAGTGAAAATCTAATTGTATTTTAACTTTTCAGCTTTCTCCGTGGGGAACACTTCCCTTCGGAGGATCAGTGGTTCTCACTATAAGTGAATATTCTTAGCTGATTTGAATAACTATAATTCTGTTTTTATTACAGTTACTCCGCTCCCCCCCCCCATTCTCCCGTGGATGTCGTCTGGGGAAGGAAGGGCGCAATACTTAATTCTTATTTTATGTTGTTCCCTCGGGGTTCCTCTTCGGAGTTCCTCCCTAGGGAATTTCTGTAAAATAATTAGTTTTATTTTCCCAGTTAACTATGCAGTTTTTCTTCGTTCGAATAAAGAGTGCCAACGAAGCAGAGCTGTTCTGTTCATGCGTGGGGAATCTGCTGTCACTGCCGTCCCTTGGAGGACGTCGTCATGGGCGTCATTCCTTCTCTTAGAAGTACTCCTGTGACAACATGGCCAGCACTTCAGATCATCTTAGAACACTAAAGGAGGTTCGCCTCCAGGGGTTGGACAACTTCCTTCCGAGGGAGGTTTCCTCCCCAGGTGTGAGGTTGTTTCTCCATTCAGAGGGAGAACTTCCCATATCTTAATAAATCCATCATCTCCGACTGCTGTTGCTGCCCTTTGGCCAGACTTCTCTCCCCCCTTGCTTAGTTTCTCTTCCTTCAGGGGCGGGGCGCGGTCTTGGCAAGTCTCTTCTACGAAGTGTTCACCTCTCTCGTTCGCGAGAGAGGCCACTCATAGAGACTCCTCTTTGGAGGATCGCTACTGCTAAGGTCAGCTTGCTGATCCACCCGCCCTAAGGGGCGTCATCACGGGTGTCTTCAAGTCTCTTCTACGAAGTATTCACCTCTCTCGTTCGCGGGAGAGGCCTCTCATAGAGACACCTCTTCGGAGAATCAAGCAGACCTTCCAGTGCAGCCTGATCGTCCTGCCAGCTGATCTACCGATCTACCAGCGCAACCTTGTGCTGCAACGTAGTCCTTTGGACTTCGGTTCTGGACTCTAACACGGACATTTTATGGTCCCCATCGAAGGATGCTCACCCTTACAAAGGGCACATCCCAGTTCCTGATCGTCCTGCCAGCTGACTTACCGATCTACCAGCACAACCTTGCACTGCAAAGGACTTCGGTCCTGGACTCTAACGCAGACTTGCTTACGGTCCCCATCGGTGGATGCTCGCCTTTTTTTAAAGGGCACATCCCAGTTCCTGATCGTCCTGCCACTGGTCATCCTATCAGCTGACCTGCCAACCTACTAGCGCTACTTTCGCGCACGTGCTCGCCGACATTCTTACGCGCGTGAGCGCCGACGATCTTCCTCGCGTGGGTATAGGTGGTCTCCAGCGCGCGCGCTCGCATTCTTACGCGCGCTCGCAGACATACCTACACGCGCGCTCGCAGACATTCTTACGCGCGCGAGCGCCCATGATCTTCCGCGCGCAGGTACCAATGGTCTCGCGCGTGCGCTCTTATATACGCACGCGAGCGCCGACGATCTTCCGCCCGCCGGTACGGATGGTCTCCCGCGCGAGCGCTAGCCCACATTCTTACGCGCGCAAGCGCCGACAATCTTCTGCGCGTGGGTACCGATGGTCTCCCGCGCGCGCTTGCCGACATTCTTACACACGCGAGCGCCGACGATCTTCCGCGCTCAGGTACCGATGGTCTGCCCCGCGCGCGCCAATAGTCTTCTGCGTGCAGCAGTAGTCTTACAAGCGCTCGCCAACAGTCTTGTATGTGCGCGCGCGCCGACGATCTTCTGCGTGCAGGCGCCGATGATCTCCTGCGCGCCCGCCGATGATTTTCCACGCGCGCTAGCGCCAATGCTCTTGCGTGCGCCGACGATCTTCTGCGCACGGAAGCCGCTGGTCTCCCGCATGCGAGCCGATGATTTTCCAAGCGCACAAGCGCCAATACTCTTGCGCGCACGCCAATAGTCTTGCACACGCGCGTGGCAACAGTTTCGCCCATGCGTGCCGACTTTCTTCCACTGCGCGGGCGCCTATGGTCTCCTGCGTGCCGACTTTCTTCTGCGCGCGGGCGCTGATGGTATCCTGCATGTGCGCCAACAGTCTACCGCGCACGCGCACCGACGGCCTCACGCGCTGTGCCGATGGCCTTTGCGCATGCTCGCTCTAATAATCTTGACTGCGTGCACACAGCCTTCCGCGCGCGCCGACGGTCTTCTACATGCGGACTCCGATGGTCTTCCGCACGCACGCGCCAAGTCTCCACGTAGTACTCTCACGTACGCACCAATACTTCCACTATTTCGCAACCAGTAACACGCTTCGGTGCATTCTAGGGAGAATGCACAAAACTGCACAGTGCCTTACTGCACACCAGCGCTCTTCCTCACTTTCCTGCGCCCTCCAGCGCAGTTACAGTCCTGGATCCATGCGCCAGCTCTTGCCAAAGAGTCAAGGCTCGCAGATCCAATGCATCAGCTCTTACCTAAGAACCAGCGCTTGCCTGCTCTCCAGGAAGATATTAAGCACCAGCATCATCCTGTGTGTCATCGCTCTAGACTCACCTACACACTCGCGCAATTGTCAGTAAAAAGGAATAAAACATTTTGGACAGGTCACCATTGCCCCATTCCTCCCCGCAAACACATAAACATTGCCACCGGGAAAAGAGGAATAAGGCTCCATAGAAGGATTCAAGATCCCGAAGATTCCATCCAACAAGGGAATCGAAACGGAGAATCCTTGGTCCCTGTCTCTTCTGAAGTTTCTTTTTTCCTTGACAGACCACCACCAGCAAACAGGAAAGCATCAACAGACTGATCTCTAGATCACTGTTTGCTGATGGCTAGTTCACAGTTTACTGATCGCTAGGTCGCCGATCACCAGATCGCCAATTGCTAACTCAATGCTGATCTTTGACCTCTAGTCCCTCCAATGACTAACGATCTTCAATTTGTAGCATTTCCAATCACCGATTGCTAGTAAATAACCAGTTATCAGCTTGCTGATCATTAGATCACCGATGGGCAGCTCATCTTTCTTCGATCATTGAACTCAGCTTGCTAATCTCTGACAAGCTCATCTTCAGCTTGCTGATCTCTGACTAACCTGGTGGGACCATAATCAGCTTGCTGATCTCGAACTCACTATCAGCTCACAGACCACCGATTCATCGGTCATCGCTTATTTTCCAGCAGTTCGTGACTCGAACTTACTATTCAACCGCTTCCTGTAGTTCCTAGATCAGAAGTTATACAACATACTTCTCGTTACTGGCCGTTTGCCATCACACTAAAGTGATCGGTAAACGTTTGACAACCCTCATCAACGGCTTGCCAACAGGGAACTACTTGCGAGCACTCTCCAACTGCACAGTAACCACGATACCCAACGGTTAACCATTGAATAACATTCACCAGATTGATTTTATTCTAAGGAATAGCATCAATCCCATCAGGATGCGTGTTAAGGCTAAGCGTGGCCTTCCTTTTAAAGAAATTCTCTCTCAGAGAAGAATTCTTACACTGGGAATCGCGTCGACAATCTTCCATGCAAAAGGATCACCAAGGAGCTGTCCCTTTGGGTCGATGTCCACACCATGTTGGAGTTCGATCAAGGGCTAAGACCTCAGGTCTTCATTTGCACACTGGACCTAAAGGACACTTACTCACAGGTCCAAACCATCCATCTAAGAAGGTTGGAAGATTCAGACTAGACAAACAAGAAACACCAGTTCAAGGCACTGTGTTTTGGTCTTTTCACTACACACATCCTGGTCTCACAGGATTAGCTTCTGTCTCCGCTCTCTCGGGAGGACTGACTGACCTTAGCAGACTCAGTGGCAACCTTGCATTAACACTGGAACTTCTGAAGTCTTTTTACCAAGATTCAATGATCAGGGTAAACCTATGGAAATCTTCCCTACTTCCCTCCCAGGAGACTGGAGTATCTGGGAATGTTTCTAAACACCAATCTCCACAAAAACCTTCTCGAAACAAGAACGACTTCCATTCCAGGAGACTTGAGTCAGAAAAAGAAGAAAGGAGGGACCATAATGCTGCACCACACGACCTCAGCCCTCTGTACAGAGCCCGAAAGTACCTTCACTTAAACCTCTTAACAGATGAAGGCCAACTTTCTGGTCCTTCAGCAATCTCATCGGTTTCTAACAGACCACTCAGTGATGTGATGGAGGACACACCACACACCACATAGAGACTCACATCGACAAGCAAGTAGGAACTGGCTTGTAGCCTCTTCCCATCTAATAGTGAAAACACTAAGGTGGGCCAAAGTCCGTTCGGTACCGCTATCAGCCCGCTTCATTCCAGACTGGAAGAACGTGCTCGCCGACAATCTGTGCACAGCATCTCAGATAAGGTATACCGAATGGACTTTGGATCGCCATGTAGCCAACAAAGTCCCGACTTTACGAGGTCCTCCAACTAGGGAGTCAGTTTGCAATGCTCCTGAATCTCAGGCTACTGTTGCTCACCAGCCCTAGACCACAAGACTCCCTGGCAACAACGGTGGGTACAACAATGACGTTTACGTCGTGTCCCTGTTTTATCTGGAGAAGGGCACTCAACAAGGCTAGAACATCGGTCAACCTCTCAAGGACTCTCCTAGCTCTGCTATGGCATTATGCAGAAGTCTCCAAACCTTTTGCAGCTCCTGATAGAGCCTCCAAGAGAACCCTCTCCACATAACAGACAACCCACTTCGACACCTACCACAAGCTATAGCTTTGCTATGATTGTACGCCTGAAAACTACCCAATACCTCTATGCGAAAAGGTTGTCTAGATATCTGAGGAATTCTTCACCAACAGTCTACCAGGCAGTATCTTGTGTGTGGTTGGCGTCATGTGAAAGTGTCTCTCCACTCGATACCTCGATTCCAGCAATAGCGGAATCCTCGAGTAAATGCAAGAGGAAAAGACTCCCTAATCAGTTTTGACAGGTAAAGATGATCACTCAACCTTGATCCTTCACCTTCAATCTGAAAGAAAGGGACACCCTCTCATCGATAGACTTTTCCTAACTCATACGGACTTACAACTTGCCTTTCCCCAGTCGGAATTGAGACCTTCCTCTCAGAACATGGTTCAAATCTTCGATCCCTAAAGGGACCTCCTTGTGTTCCACTTCACCAGGCAACAAATTTTCTGATTTAAGAATACAAAGTTCCTACACACTCAGACAGCAACCATATGAGTCAAGGAACTTCATGGTCTCTCTTTCGACATCGCCCATTATTGAGAAGGGCGAAAGACGATGTTTAGTTTCGTCCCTGAGTATGTCACCAGACACAGTCTCCAGAGGTGACGGATCCTAAACAAGTCTCAACTAGGTAAGGAACGATCCATATCATCCATTACTGTACCCAGGGTAAGGTATGAGACTTTACCTAAAGAAAGCGGCAACAGCGTGCCCTGGTCCCTCCTATTTGTCAGCACTGGGAGAGACTAGAGGAAGATCACCGAAACATCATCTCGACATGACGACTCACAGTGTCAGGGGCATAACTATGCCCCTGGTCCTTCTTAGCAGATTACTCTGTGACGCAGGTTTTACAAGAAAGGGTGTGAATGCTCCAGGTGACTCACAACCTTTCTCCTGCAAGACGTGATCCACAGGAACTCGATACGATCTCTATCGGTCTGGTGATGACTGCACAACAGTTGGTTGTATACCTCAAGCTCCTTATTAGACAAGTAGCAGAAGGTTGAGGGCACTGTTACCCGGTTTTAGTCTGCGTGAGTGAAAAGATTTGACTGGCTCTTATGCTTTTCTTCATCCTACCCTCTCGTGGGGAAAGCAGCATCCTGGGTTCTCTGCATAAGCTGACTCAAACCACTGTAGGTAAACCATGCTCCCTTGTGTACCTAGTGTTAAGCTAATACTGTTGCGTCGCCATACCCTGGCGAGGTGGTATTGGGAAGTCTTGGTTACATCAGGTTTTTCTTACGTAGACTCGGAATAACTTTACCTGGACAGTCACACTTCTACACGTCTCAACACACAGCTTGCGTAGGCTGTGGACCTTGCGTAGCAAGGTTTAGCGAGGGCAGGGACTCCTTATTTTTGAGCACTAACATACCCAGATAAGGAGTCCCCGGGCAAAGCCAAAAGCTAAATTAGCAAGGACGTCCATCCTTCCTAATGGGTGAGTCACCCCTAATAAATAGCGTGGTTTGTATTCCAGTTACGGAACAAATGACAAATTCGTAGATAATTTGTATTTTTCCTAATTATACAAACCTTAGCTATTTATACAAACGTGCCCGCCATCCCTATCCCTCTTGAAGTCCTACCTCCAAGCAAAGGGACTAAATCACAGGTGTGTGAACGGGAGTGGTAGCAAGCTACCCCCCTCTACCCCCGCTAACTAGCGATGTGGGTAGTTAACCCTCCCTAAATTTTAATGGCTCGTCATTTCAGCTCCGGCGAAAGTATAACCCCTAATAAATAGCTAAGGTTTGTATAGTTAGGAAAAATACAAATTATCTACGAATTTGTCATGTTAATAATTTTGAAAAGGCTGGTTTATTGTATATGGTAAGCATGGTTTTGCCTAGGGCATTGACTGGATTTTACTCCTACTCATTTTTGTTTCAGAAATACTCTAAACCTAAGAGCCATTTTCCTCTCGATGATGACGATGATTCATTTATGTCATCTAGTGATGAAGACGACGGTGATGAATATACACCACCATCGTATAGGAAGGGGAAAAAGGTAAACTTCTGTTTCAAGTTAATGATAGATAATTTTAACAATAAGAAAACCTTTTGAAAGCTTTAGGTATAATTTGTGACACATAAATTCAGCACAAAGTATTTTTACATTCAATAAAAGCATGATACAAATTCTTTCCTATGATATATTTGATCCTACACAAATACAAACCATCATCCTTTAATCGGAGTATGTCTTCAGCAAGCTGCCCTACTACTGTGAACGTATTTTTGTCCGTGGTGTACCAATTTACATGGTCTTCGTGGGTGGGCGAATCCACGAATTTACCAATCCAACGAAAATTTCTATTCACGGTCAGATTTTGGTATTGAACTTTGACACATTCGATTTGTGTTGGTGACCTATATTTTCTAAACCATTGTGGATTACTAATTATTTTTATTTGTTATTGTGAATATGTTTGATTTTGATGCGCACTATAATAATATTTTTTTTTTTTTGTAGGTTTAGTCATTTTCAGAGATTATTTATTTTTAATTTTTTTTCCTATATATTGAATTTTTTCATACATTTTTATTTTTTCTGAATAAAAATAAAATGAAAAACATTGTTTTTTATTTCATATTTATTTTAGTATTTTCATCAATAAATAACAATGCGTTACATAACAAAAATAGTATTAGCTACTAATATGCATAAAGTAGGTTCTTTGGTCTTGCCAGAGCCAGTTTTCAACCACTGCGTTAACGACATGTTTGAAAGTGATATGCCTACTAACTATCTCGTCTCTATTTAAAGGCTGTTAATTACCACTGAGTAACAACAAAAGATTTTGAGTAATGTTTTACCTTGGGATGCTATATTAGAAGAAATTGGGTAGTTCTGTAATTTTTTTTTTTCGGCGGCGACATTATAACCATTTGTAGTGATGAGTAATCCCTTAATTAGCGTTAATTGTTAAAATTTTTAATAAATGAATAAAATCAATGCATTGCAAATGAACACTTTATCATAATTGGGGTTCAACTAATAACCAAAAAGGTAAAAGTTCCAAAACGGAAATCCACGAATTTATGAATCCACGAACCAACATTTTTTTTATAAAACAACGAAAATTGGTACCCACGAACAAAAATACGTTCACAGTATATCACATCACTTTTCTTGGTCCACTAAGAGTGAAGCCATGCTGATTCCTGCTCTTTGCAATTGTATAAAAGCTAATCATGAATGGCAGAAGCAAGGGACATTTACATTGCCTTAGCTAGCAGGACAATGGCCTAGAGAGGGACCATATATACATATGATCAGCATCCAAGCCAGCTCTCCACCCAAGCTAGGACTAGGGAGGGCCAGGCAACAGCTGCTGATGACTCACCAGGTAGACCTATAGACTCCCTAAACACCCTATCTTTAGTTCACAAGGAAGGTGAGGTTGCAGTCGCTTAAGGAACTAACGAGTTTGAGTGGAACTCGAACCCCAGTCTGGTGATCACCAGACAGAGACATTATCAATAGCTCACTTTTTATGTGTTTGATTTTGTGTTTTTGAGTGTCTTAACCTAGTAATACCTCTAGATACAAAATTCGTTCCAGAGTGGCTTTCGTATCATGTATTTTTCATATACTGTCCCCCTCCCTTGATTTGGGGGGATTAGGGACCAGAACCCCTGCAAAAAGGGCAACTTTGTGAATACTGTACTTCAAATGTCATTTAAACAATCTTTTAACTGCCTATTTTGATATATAAAACTTTTGATAACATCAAGAAATATTATAAACAATTTAGAATAATTTAAGAATAGTTTTAAGAATAAGCACTAATAACAAACTACCATAACACAGTACTTACAGTACAATGCTGTACATATGAGAAATATACAGTATTGTACTTTGTTACAGTTACCCTTTCTGTAGAGAGCTTTCTTTTCTATCACACATAAACAAACCTCTTTCATATCTTTAACAGTTGTTAATTTATTGTATAGTACAGTCAAACCTCTATCTACGAAAGAATCGGCTCACGAAATTTTCACCTCACGAAAGGAGATGTGAAGAATTTTATGACTCGGATCATGAAAAATGTTTCGGACAATGAAAGGCGGCACAGAGCGGGAGCCTACCCGTATCCGAGACGGATTTTAAAATGCGCGCGCCGCCAGCCTGTAAACTCACTACCATCATCCTGCATTCCCATTGGTTTTCTCCCTACTTGGATGCTAGTTACCACCATGAGATCCTGCTCTCCTATTGGTCGACATCTACTGTACTGTATCCCATTGTGCATCTATGCACTGGCATTCCTATGTCTTTTCGTTCCTGCAGCGGTATCGTACGCATTGACTTGGTGTTTGTGATTTCGCTTTCGTAACAATTTTACTGTACGTACTGTTATCGTGTGTGATCCTACAATACATCATTAGCCAAGGGTCCTAAGAAAGTCGCTGATGTTAAGGGAAAGAAGAGTATGATGCTTTCCATGAAGATGAAGATGGAAATAATCAAGAAATACAAGGCCGGCATGCGGTTAAGTATGCTTTCGAAGAAATATGGCCGAAATCCATCTACAATAGGAACAATCCTGAAGCAGAAGGAATCTATCAAACCAGCAACACCTTTTAAGGGCGTGACTGTTTTCTCCAGCAAGAGGAGCCACCTCCATGAGGATATGGAGATACTGCTGTTTGTCTGGATAAAGGACAAAGCAATGGCTAGAGACACTATCACCGAAGTGATAATCTGCTAGAAAGCCAGCGCCATTTTCGGTGATCTCATGCATGCTCAGGCCGAAGCCGACGCAGGAGAAGTAACATCGAAGCCGGAACCCCCAGAGTTTAAGGCTTCTTGTGGGTGGTTTGAAAAATTTAAGAGACACTCAGGTGTTCATTCGGTGGTGCGTCTTGGGGAGGCTGCAAGGTCGGACACGAAAGCGGCCGAAGCGTTTGTTAAGATGTTCGACGAGTTAACTGTCAGGGAAGGCTGCAGTCCCCAGCAAGTCTTCAATTGTGACAAGACTGGGGTTTATTTGGAAAAAAAATGCCTCTTCGAACGTAATATCTCTTCAAGAGATGTTTCAAAATCATTGAGAGCACAAACCTCGCCTTGGAAGGAGCATTTTAATATTGTCATATACCTCAAAATGATCGATCAAGCTTGGCAGGAGATTAGTCCTTGGAGACCACACCGAATACTAACCCCCAAAAAATGTGTTTTTAATGGAGGAAAATCCTCTTTTGGGGAAAGATACTGTGTGGTCGCCAAGACTCTCCCTCCTCCCTAGCCTCATGTAGGAAGGGAGAATAGTTTATTCTCACTTTGAGTTTGGAAAATGGTAGCTTGGCACAAATCAGTGCACAAGTAGTATTATTTTAGGTGATGACATTCATCCGTTGCCAAAAAAATTCAGCATTTAAGGTTCTGTGTTAGTTTTAATGGCCCTAGACTCCTAGGTCTCCCTTTTACACATTTAATTCAAGTTGCGAATGTTGAAAAGCTGGCTCTAGAGCAGAGGAGACAATATTTCGTTAGTAGCTATGTATTTTTCGATTCTCCATTCTAGCCTGTAATAGGAAAGTCCTTGGAAACTCCACAGCACCTCGCCAAAGATAGGTTTTCCTTTGTTCAACCCAATTTCATAGACGTATAATCTGCATTTTATTTTTAAGGTATTTTAAATGTTTATGTATTCTAAAGATATATATTTTTGTTTTTGTTTTACAGGGATCACAAAGGAACAAAATTTTTGAGAGGGACTCGAATATCTCCAATCCTTATTTATGGCCCATAAACATATGGGAGTATTATTAATGTTTTACAAAATAACAGCTGTTTAATGAAGAGTATTTTTTTTTTAAATTATATTATTATGTCTGTATGATGTCATAAGCTCATCTTTACTTAATATAATACATGTTTATTTTTATTGTATAGATATAGATCTTTTAAAGTTGGTAGCTATACACTATTTGTTATGAGAATTATATATTATAATTATTTGCTTTCTGAATTGAACAAGCTATTAAGTGAAAGTGGCAACTTGAAGTCTAAAAATTAAAAAAAAAAGATTGCAACCCATACTACTGTATCCGGTCTTGTGAATTTGCAGCCAAAATACTCACTAGCTGCTTAGAAGAGAGACACCGAGGACAGTGTTGGATAAGCCAACTTGAGAGAGAAGGTAAAATATACTTTCAAGCCATCTCTCATCTATTTGGAGAGGAAAGGATCCCACCCACAACCAAAATCTGTGTGGATCAGGGCAAGCCGCTTTGGTTCCTGTACCCTTTCCCCTTCAGCTGCACTGATAGCCAATCGCATGTGACCCATGGTTATTCTCAGAGAGCTAAATGCCCTTGGTGCTATGGATCGCATCCAGGAAGGGCGGCAGGACTAATCACTGTTCACCTGTATCAACTACTAAGAAATTGACAAACTGGAATTCCTTCCCTCACCATTTACCTAGAGGATAGACTACCTTTTCTTTCACAAGGTATTTCGTTACTTCTGAAAGAGACACTGGTACTGGTCAGTCGTATACGCTGTGCATTGTGCCAAGTTGGTCAGTGTTCGGTCCCCTCTCTGGGCTTGCTCTCTGTTGCACTACTGCTTTCATCATTTCTTAATTCATTGACAGAACTTTTCCTTTTGTGGCATGACCAGCTCTGCATGAATTTGTAGTTTAGTTAAAAGATCCAAGAAATTTTTGGTTCAAAGTGTTGGACTCCCCTTCCCTTAGCTTATCATTTTGTTCTAATTACGCCTTTGTTCCTATGTGCCATACAAACTCTTGTCCTTTAATTATGGATATCACTGCAAGTGAGCTGGACTCTGTCATTCAAGTTAGATGACCAGCAGTTTTCTAACTGGCTAGGGTGCGGTGCATGGAGCCCTTTCCCCTTTGCAGTTGAAGATTCTTCACTATTGTTTAGGCCAATGTCTAGTACTGATGCACAGACAACTGAAAAAACTTTGCAATTTTCTTTCTTTGTTTGCAAGGAGTAAATGGTTATGAGAGATGAAGTGGAAGCAGAAATTTTTTTTTTTGCCGAGGGAAGGGAAGACGTTGCAACCAATTTATGGCTAAGCCGCCTGTTGACCCTCTCTCCCTCTGGGCATCTTGTAAGGGGCATAACTGTTTGCAGTCATTCGTTTGTCCTTAGAACAGGTCGTAACTTATGGTGTATTGGTAGGTGTAAACCATTTAGGGGAAGAATGGAAAGAAGCGTTTGTTAGGGTCACACCGTTCTATGCCCAAGATGATTCCAGGGAAGCCTCAGTGCTTCTGTCTCATCGGGGGGATGGGGGGGGGTGGTGGTAATTGCTTCCCTAGGAGGTACACTGCAGATGTCAGGAAGACCTAGATCAGCATTGTCTGGTGTTTTAGTTTTTGCTGGTGCATGGAGAACCCCTGTTGTTTGCACTTTTATTTATAGACTGGAGGCCATTGTGTGACTGTACAGTGCCAATAACGAGCTTGACTTAAGGAAGTCTTGGTCTTCCTTTGTTCTTTTAGGTAGGCCCTCCATGACTTTGTTAAGGGGGTTGATAGCTAAAGCTATGTCTCTCCCATTACCTCCTTTGCATTTATCCATGCCTAAACTGTCCCCAGTAATGCCAGTAGTGAAGGATGTGATGGTTCCCCCGGTGCCAATGATCCTGACGTTTCACTCCTTGAAACATATCGCAAGTTGGGTAAGTTGCTGGAGTTGGAAGCAGTGTCCCGAGCAGCCAATACAATAAAGATAAAAGAAAGAATAATGTCAAGAGGAGTGTTGCCCCTGGCCCTGATGTTTCCCTGGCCCAGTGCAAGTGATTTCCACCCCCTTCCTCTGTGTTATTCATCCTGACCTTGTGCCAGGGAGTCCTGAACCTATTTGTACTCCCTCAGTGTCAGTGGTTGTGCCTATGTCCCAGCTCATTATGTGATTGTGGCACCTTTTGAATGCGCCTACCCAATCCCCTGTGACAGTGTGCAGTGGCTCCTGGAACCACACAAATAGGGCTTCTTATGACACCACCAATCTCTCGAGGGGACCTTGATAGCACCCGAGTGGTTCCCGACCTCAAGTTTTGGCCACCCCTGGTCCTGATTACTCCGGAGCCTCTAGCTACTCTGGTAGCTGGACAGGACAGAAGTATACTGCCTTTTACACTTTCTGTTCTGATGTTGATAGAGGAGGTTTGGCAACTTCCCTCTCTTTACCTGGATACAAAATGCTACCTCCTCCTCCTACTGATATTTAGTTTCTCAGTTCATAGAGAGGTTAGCATCATTTGAGGCTGTATGCGAGTGCATACACACTTTAGGTGACCAAGAATATGGATTGGAGGGCCTTGCTGCACTGGGCTGTGGTATCCCCTCTGCTCCAACCCACAGTAAGAGAAGTACCTGGTATTTCTCTTTTTCCTGGTTTCTATGCCAGGAGTTCTCTTTTCATTACCGTTGACTGGTATGGTCGATCTCTGGCCCAGATTACGTTTCCGACTCTTGTCATATGGACTGCTGTAAGGAGCCCAAAGAAGGTCCTTGCACTCTAACTTGAGTGCAATGACCTTGGGGAAGGTACTGGGGCACCACCGTAGAACTTCAGTCATTGATCGAATTCATCGTTCGAGTTACCTTGGGTGGATCTGGTGGACTTTGCCCTGGACTAAGTGGAAGATTAGATCTGTTCATAAGAGAATTCACTTTGTTCTAGCAAATTAAGCAAGAATGCTGTGTCTGTAAACTGATGAGCTAATAAAAAGATTCATTTAATGGGGAAGGTCTTTAGTTTGTTCTATTTTTGATATCATGGTGCTTAGGCTCACAGGAATTTTGTTTACCACCATAAGAGAATTCAGTTAGGGAACCATTATCAAAATTCTAAGTTTTTATCCTTTCCTTCTGATTTGGAGAAAAAGGGGCATTGTCAGTATTTGTATGCTAAATGAGGAATACTTTTTTCATTATTTCTTTTCAGGAACTTTGGTGAGGTCTATTTTTGGGACAAGTATTTCATGGTTTCAAAATCAATAGTATATGTCCAGATATTTGTATGTTAGTCACCTGTTAGGTATTTGAATGGAAAGCAGTCTAGTTCTTGCATAGTCTGCATAGAGTTGTTTATAGTATTTTGGGATCTATAGGTTCAGAAGTTATTAGTGATGGAGAAGTGTGAAGGTTTTTCACAGGCCTGATAATTGTTCTGCTCTGCCTTCAGAGGAAGGGCCCACCAAGGTCAGAGGCATGAATCCTCATCATGTAAGGACTGCAGTCATAGATAAAACTGCTAGGTATCAGCCTGTTGCCACCTTCCCAAATGTAGACAAAATTATTACTTCCCAATGGGAAGATTGAGGTTTTATGTTGGTATGTATGGATCCCTTGCCATGCAAGTTGGATTACTTGTTTCAGGACTGGGCAAAACTGGACCTTTATCTATTTCTTCTATTCTTCAAGGTCTGGGCAGGGATAGGTAAGTTCATGGAGCCTTTGAACAGCCGGATAACACTAATGCTTCCCTTTTAACTTTGGAAAGAGTGGTTTAATCTACAGTATGAGCGAGTTCCCTTGCAGAACCAATCATTTCACACTTGTTTCGAGAGCTGTTCACCCAAGTCTCCATGTATTTCATCTAAGCACAAGAAGACTGTCCACTGTATCATTAGAGTAAAAGGCATTTTTAGGCCCTCTTGATTGTCTATCTTAGGCCCCGTGAGGCTGTCTACCAATACTTGGTTTCAGAGATTAGTGGCAGGAATGGTTTGGTGACCAGAACAATTTCTTCCACATTTTCCATCTTTCCTGATTAGGAAAAATGGTGAGTTTTGCATCAGTGGATAGGTCTCTGTTTAGGGATGGTTCAGTTTTATATAGTCATGGCTGATAGCATTAGAAAAAATTTTCCTTTTTTTTTGTTTTCTCTATCCAAAAATGCTTTGCCCTTCCTTCTCTATAATCTATAACCGTAGCAGGCATTGAATTGCATTCCAGTGAAGTGAGGAACTTGAATGTATAGGTTTAAAATATTAGGAGTTTGGCAACTTTCAATTACTGTATGATTTTTTTTCTTTGCAAGGGGTTCTTGCATCTGCTCAGTTGTGTACCAGGTTTACATTTTTCCAAACACCATTCACCTCTGACGACTATATTTCAATGGATGCAAAAAAAGAAATAATTTAAGTAACCCTTTTTGTTATTCTTTCACCAGTAAATTTTTGTCTTAGAATATAACTTATATAAATTTTTACTAATATATACAGATAATATATATATATATATATATAACATATATATATATATATATATATATATAAAACATATATATATATATATATATATATATATATATATATATATATAAAACATATATATATATATATATATTTCTGGGCTCGAACCTGTGCCGCCCAGTGAATAAGCTCCATTTAGCACTTATTCTTAGGTAATTTACTGCTAAATATACCAGAGAAAAAATGTAAAGGAGTGCTAGGTTAACTAGCTCGCTCACCTATTGGTGTCGGTATAAAATTGGGCGTATATTCCAGAGGTCCCGCACTATTTAGATTAATCCACGACAGAGAACCCCAATAGAGGAGAGCCGTTCAACCTCACTCGGTACTACTAACAATGCATCCGCTCAGAACCCAACTCCTTTTAGCACGACGAGTAAAGTAACCCGCATTTTTGTGGTGCTCTCGAATTTTGGTTATTTTCTAGTGAATTATGGCTTCTTCGTCGGTTTCCCAGGAGACACCGTCTAAGTTAAGTACCAAGCTGGGTTTTACTGTGTTTTGAGCAACCTAGATCGTTTAATATTTATATTATAGGAGTTTATTCTCTTCGTTCATACCGATCTTGCTTGATTTCACTACAGTTGGTACTCCTGTTTTTGTGAGCTTTTAATTTTCACTTGCGGTGTTACTATGTGTATTATTTTTATTATCAAATATTATTTGTTATTGTGAATATTCATTATTTAGCGTTTAGAATCCTCGTGGTTCAATTTTTGGGCCGATATCATTTACGTATCGCTATGGCTGCCGACCTTCGTGCTAAGGCGGCAATGTTATTTTTAGCCATCAGGTGTGTCTTTTGTGATTTAATTATTTATGTTGCATGCCTTGCCTCGTATCACGTGATCCTCCCCCACGCTCCCCCTCTAGCTAGGTGGGAGGCTAGGCTTCTCCCCCCTCCACTAAGGGACCGTTGCCTTCCCTCCTTTTAGAGGGGGTAGTTAAGTGTTTATGGACTTTGTCCTCCGGGTGGCCCGGCGGTTTCGTCTCTGTCTAGTCTGGTTGGCCACCGGTCAACAGAGTTGGATCCCGGTGCACCCTATTTTATATTCACTTTTCATTCTGGCTTATGTTATACGAAACCCTCCGGGTTCGATTGGCAGTTCTTAGCTACAGTTCCTCCCCCCTATTATTTTATAACATTTCCTATGATGATTATATATGACAGATCACTACCCCGGAGTCCCTAAAGGAATTGGTATTGAATATACCTTTATTTCCCGGCCCGGGGTCTACCCCGCCCCGGGAAATCAGACACCATGTGTCTTAATTCCTTTTTATTGCATCCTTTGTTATGCTCCCGGCTTGACCGGAATGGATGGCTATACTTTAGTTTCAAGTTAGACTTATGTTTAGGCCTGGGACCTCCGGTCCCGCCCCTATGTAAGAATATTACAGTTAAGCTCTAACCTTGCGTTAGACCTATGTTAGGCCCGGGTCCTCCGGACCCGCCCCTACTTAAAAAAAAAAAAAAAAAAAAAAAAAAATAATAAAATAATAACAGTAAGCTCTAATCTTGTGTTAGACCTACGTTAGGCCCGGGTCCTCCGGACCCGCCCCTACTTAAAGAATAGTACAGTTAAGCTCTATTCTTGTGTTAGACCTATGTTAGGCCCGGGTCCTCCGGACCCGCCCCTACTTAAAGAATAGTACAGTTAAGCTCTAATCTTGTGTTAGACCTATGTTAGGCCCGGGTCCTCCGGACCCGCCCCTATTTAAGAGAATTACAGTTTCTCATATACTATTCTTTTTATAGATGGTGCATTGTCTGACGCCGGCCTGTGCAGCTGTTCTGCACCAGCCTTGTGGCCACTCCGTCTGCCGATCTCACGCCCCTTGTGGGGTTCAACTGGAAGACGTTGTGGTATGGCACCCGGATAACTGTGTGATTTGCTTCGACCTCATCACTACCCTTGGATCTGACTCGGTGAGTCCCGTTGGCTATATTGCCTTCTTATTTTATTTACTATTAGTAAGATATATATGGTCTTGAAGGACCATTGGGAGTCTCCCTTTTATAATTCCCACTATTATTTCAGGCATCCCCGGAGCAAAAGTCTGCGGCTCGGGCCACACTGAAGGTGTGGGTTGGTGGGTTTGCACGGAATGTGAAGTCTAAGCGGCCGTACGTCCTATCTGAGGACTACTGCACCATGGTTTACCCCAACGCCAAGTCTTCAGCTGCTGTGGCTAGGCATGTGGCAGCTCCCATCATTGCCCACATTGATGCCACTATAACGGGTCTCATCGACCCAGAGCAAGATCCATCGGACGCCCCCGGAGGTCTGGAGGATAATGTTGCCTCCATGAACCTGGACGTCGAACCAATGTTGCTAGACGAGCCGGATACAGGTAGGGTGGTAAGTGAGGCAGGTGTGTCCGGCGCTGAGATTCCTATCCTCAGCCCCGCTCTTTCTTCTTCTTCTGATCGCTCTTCTTTTCTTGGATTTTCTGGGGACCGTGATTCGTCTCAACGTTCATACCCGGTTCCCCCTAAGGATAAGTCTACTTCAAGGACCTTACCCAAAGCCCGCAAGCCTCACAAGACTTCTCATGGCTCTAAACATTGTACGAACCCGTCTTCAAAGACCTCTGGTTCCTCCTCTAAGTCTCACGACCCGGGAGTTCCTTCCGCCCCTCCTGCTGCTAGCCCGGGCCTTTCCGAATCAGCCATGCTTCGCATCGTGTCGGAGATGCAGGCAAAGTTGGTTTCGGAGATGCAGTCGAGGATGGACTCGATGTTCTCTAACTTCGGTCAGAGAATTGGGGCTTTAGAGCAAGGAGCTCCGGAGAGAGTCCAAAGCTCTCTCATCCCGGATGCCTCTAAGCTCCCGCCGTTTGCCAAGAACAACCCCTGGCGGATGGCTCTTCATTCCCCGTTCTCGGACGGAATGTTGACTCTGGAGGGCCTTGGCACTCGTCCTCTAGAGGACTTTGAATTCTTTCCTCCTGGTCTGGCATTTCCATTTCATGGTTATGCCAGACTTACCGAGGAAGCTTTAGTTCGATTAGACAAGGTCCCCAAAGAGACGGTCATCTTCCCGAAGGAGCAAGCCCAATCTGTTTGGGCCAGATTTTTGAATGACATCGGCTGTACTAACACCATGCTGACGCCTTATAAAAGCTCCTTTATGATGTTCTTAATGGACAAGAACACCTTGACTCCATGCGTCAATAAGGTGGCAGAGCTTGCCTTTCAATATGCTCTGGAGGAGAAGCCCTTGCCTCCCATCCGAGAGGTGGATCCAATCTCCCTCCTTCTTCCCTCAGGTATTGAGTGTTGGGACAACGTCCATACCACCTTTACCTCCGGCAAGCTTGCAGCAGACTGTGCCTCAGTCTTGTTTAGTGAAAAGCTTCCCCGTCTCCCGGAATCCCTCATTAAACAGGAATATGATTCCCGTCTACGTGTGGGCCGTACTCTAAACCTGGCCACATCCACGGAGTCGATAGCCTTGACTTACGATACGGAGAGTATTTTTAAGTCTCTCAACAAGGCTACGTTACAGTCTTTATATTATGACTTATATGACTTCGCTACTGCTAAACGCAGATGTCGCAAGCATGTCCTAGCTGAGGCGACGATTAGGCATGAACCTAATATACTCATCCGGTCCTCCTGTTGGGGTTCAAATCTCTTCCCCGAGGATCTCGTAGAGGAAGTCTTGGCGGAGGCCACTAGGGTTAATCAGAGCCTTAAAGCCCGTTGGGGTTTGACCCCTAAACGCAAGTATGACCCCGCAAATTATCAAGCCCGGGGTAGGAAGAAGCTTAGACCATATACCTCCACCCAGTTCAGGCAACAACAGAGTGCTTCATCCAACTTCCGGCTGCCTCTTCCTCCATCTTCTGTTGTCCCTGCACAGCCTTCCACCTCTCGGGCTCCTTCGGATGACTATGTCACCGTTCTGCTACCTAAGAGCCAGCTTTCTGGTGCCTCCGCCACTTCCCCTGCCTTTAACCAGTCTTACGAGGCTCATAGCTCTTCCCAGAGTTATGGTAGAGGTAGAGGCTACCACCGTGGCTCTAACCAGAACAAAGGCAGGGGAAGAGCCTTTCGCAGAGGAAAGAACTTCCGAGGCGGACGTGGAGGCAACTCCTCAAACCAATACTGAGGTGCAGCAGGTAGGGGGGAGGCTCTATGCCTTCCGCAACAAATGGAGGTTCAGTCCCTGGGCGTTCAGTATCATCTCCAAGGGACTGGGGTGGAGTTGGATTCAAGGACCTCCTCCTCCGAACAAATTTCGTCAACATTCCACTCCGGACCTGGTCGAATTTGTCCAGGATCTTTTACAAAAGAACGCCATACAAGAAACGAAACATCTGAAGTTTCAAGGTCGGCTGTTCAGTGTCCCGAAGAAGGATTCAGACAAGAGAAGAGTGATTCTAGATCTATCCCTTCTCAACTTGTCCATTCAATGCGACAAGTTTCGAATGCTTACCGTCTCGCAGGTGCGGACCTTACTTCCCCGTGGGGCCGTCACCACCTCTATCGATCTTACAGACGCCTACTATCACGTCCCGATAGCGAGACACTTCCGTCCGTACCTAGGCTTTCGCTTAGGGGACAAAAGTTACTCCTTCAAGGTGATGCCTTTCGGGCTCAACATCGCCCCAAGGATCTTCACAAAGCTAGCAGAAGTCGCTGTTCAGGAACTCAGGAATCAAGGGATTCAAGTAGTAGCCTATCTGGACGACTGGCTCATTTGGTCAGACACCTCCCAAAATTGCCTAAAAGCCACTCACAAAGTCATCCATTATCTTCAGTCTCTAGGCTTCCAGATCAACTTCAAGAAGTCCCGTCTTCTTCCAAAATCGAAGTTCCAATGGCTCGGCCTGCAATGGGATCTTATATCTCATACTCTGTGTCTTCCCAGACCCAAGAGGTTAGAGATTGCAAGGAACACCAAACGCTTTCTCAAAGACAAAGTAAGTTCCAGACGACTCCAAGAGAAGATTCTGGGGTCCCTTCAGTTTGCCTCAGTGACGGATCTTCTTCTGAAGGCAAAATTGAAAGATATCAATCGTGTCTGGCGTTCGAGGGCGAACCGGAAGCTCCGGGACAGGAAAGTCCGCCTTCCTCCCATTTTACGGGAAAGACTTCTTCCTTGGACAAGAGCAAACAGTCTGTCAAAGTCAGTTCCCCTTCGATTTCCGCCTCCGGAATTAATCATTCACACAGACGCATCCTTATCAGGTTGGGGCGGCTATTCTCAGCTCAAGAAAGTTCAAGGTCTTTGGACTCCCTTGTTCCGCCATTTTCACATCAATGTGCTAGAGGCCATGGCAGTTCTTCTAACCCTGAAACGTCTTGCTCTTCCCAAGAAACAACACCTTCGTCTGGTCCTCGACAGCGAAGTGGTGGTCCGCTGCCTCAACAGAGGCGGGTCAAAGTCAGGGCCTCTGAACCATGTTCTAGTAGCCATATTCTCCCTAGCAGCCTCGAACCGTTGGCATCTTTCAGCTGTCCACCTGGCGGGAGTCCGGAATGTAGTGGCAGACGCCCTGTCCCGGACCTCCCCTCTAGAATCGGAATGGTCACTCGATCTAAAGTCATTTCGGTGGATTCTCTCTCAGGTTCCCGGTCTCCAAGTGGACCTCTTCGCCACGGAATCCAACCACAAATTGAGAGTATATGTGGCTCCCAATCTAGACCCTCAGGCTTACGCCACAGACGCCATGTCACAGAATCGGGACAACTGGGAAAAGATTTATCTCTTTCCCCCGGTGAATCTTTTACTGAAAGTTCTAGACAAACTGAGATCCTTCAAGGGACAAGTAGCCTTGGTCGCACCCAACTGGCCCAAGAGCAACTGGTATCCTCTCCTGCGGGAGTTGAGACTATACCCTCACCCGATACCCAATCCGGTTCTGTCTCAGATAGTACAAACACGCGTTGTGTACGCTTTCTCAAACATTCAGAGCGCCCTAACTTTATGGACTTTATGAAGTTTGCGGCTATGCATGGTGCCAATATTGATCCTCAAAACACCTTGTTCCTAGAATCGGATAAACGGGATTCCACCATCCGCCAGTATGACTCTGCAGTTAAAAAGTTGGCAAAATTTTTAATAGACTCAGACGTGAACTGTATGAACTTGAACCTTACAGTCACTTTCTTTAGATCTTTATTAGAATCAGGTCTGGCAGCCAATACTATCACCACTATTAAATCGGCTCTGAAAAAGATCTTCCTAGTGGGTTTTAACATAGACTTAACCGACTCTTTGTTAGCTTCAATTCCGAAAGCTTGTGCCAGACTGAAACCGGTTACTCGTCCTACCCCGGTGACCTGGTTCCTTAATGACGTACTCAAATTGGCTTCTGATACCATTAACAGTTCTTGTGATTACATGCCCCTTCTCAGGAAAACACTTTTCCTAGTGAGCTTGGCTTCCGGGGCAAGAATTTCTGAATTGGCAGCCTTGTCGAGAGACCCGGGTCATATTGACTTTCTGCCTTCAGGAGAGGTCCTTCTTTCTCCTAACTAATTCTTTTTGGCTAAGAATGAAGACCCTCAAAACAGATGGACCTCCTGGAAAATTGTTCCCCTCACGCAAGATCCGTCGCTGTGCCCTGTCACTACTCTTAGGTCTCATTTATCCCGGACCTCCTCTAACTCCTCGGGGCCTCTATTCGTTAGAGAACAAGGCGGTACCATTACTATTAAAGGGATCAGGCAACAAATTTTGTATTTTATTAAACAAGCTAACCCTGACTCTTTTCCTCTTGCACATGATATCAGGGCGGTTGCCACCTCGGTGAACTTCTTTCACCACATGAATTTTACAGACCTTTCCAGGTATACAGGGTGGAAATCACCGTCAGTGTTCAAGAAACACTACCTTAAACATTTGGAAGCCCTAAAATTTTCTACAGTAGCCGCAGGGAGCGTAGTTACTCCCAAGTAACTCACAGGTTAATGCCTTGACTCTTTATCTCCCTCTTACCTGCCTCATTTATACCCTATTGTATTCGTTGGTCTCGCACCTGAATACTGTTATTATATTTGTAAATTTTATGCTCCTGAGTATCTGTATATATTATCACTCACGGCATTATTATACCTACCTTATTGGATTTATGTTCATATTTAAGATACCCTTATAATTGTTTTTTGGTACTCATCTCTGATTAAAGCATCCTGTATTTCCCTTACGCTTATGTTTTTTCCTTTATTTTGCAAGTTTGGTGACATTTTTCTCTTGTATAGATTCACTGGGCGGCACAGGTTCGAGCCCAGAAAAGGGATTTTGACGTAGGAAAAATCTATTTCTGGGCGAAGGACCTGTGCCGCCCAGTGAACCCTCCCAGCTCCTCTCCCTTGGAGTCCCCAAACTTTGGGTGCTAAGGAGTTGGGTTCTGAGCGGATGCATTGTTAGTAGTACCGAGTGAGGTTGAACGGCTCTCCTCTATTGGGGTTCTCTGTCGTGGATTAATCTAAATAGTGCGGGACCTCTGGAATATACGCCCAATTTTATACCGACACCAATAGGTGAGCGAGCTAGTTAACCTAGCACTCCTTTACATTTTTTCTCTGGTATATTTAGCAGTAAATTACCTAAGAATAAGTGCTAAATGGAGCTTATTCACTGGGCGGAACAGGTCCTTCGCCCAGAAATAGATTTTTCTTACGTCAAAATCCCTTATATATAACATATATATATCTATATATATATATATATATATATATATATATATATATATATATATATATATATATATATATATATATATATATATATATATATATATACATATATAACTACTGTACATACATATATATATATATATATATATATATATATATATATATATATATATATATATATATATATATATATATACACACACATATATATATGTAATATATATATATATATATATATATATATATATATATATATATATATATATATATATATATATATATATCATTTATTTATTTATATACACACACACACGTAAGTTAGAGTCTAATTTCTTTATATGTGGATTCAGCGGCCATGAATTCACTTGAAAAAGGCCAAAAGAAAAGTTGGCAAAGTAAATACTTCAAGAAGCTGAGATTAATCACCATTCTCCTAGAGCCAATGGAAAGCCCCTCCTCTATTCTAAGGTTTGATAGTTTTAAATTATATTCTCTATTTCTTACTTAAATATGAAAAATGTTGCTTAGTGTTGAATTCATCAAATATCCTTTTATGATGTATGCAAAGAACCTTTCTTCTGAAAAAAATTCACAATTTTATCCAAGCAAATAAAGTTATCAGGTAAAATGTTTTATATAAATTTTCACCTTTTAATCTAGAACAACACTCTTTTGATAAAGGAAACTAATCACTTATGATGAAATGGCAATTACATTTTAGATAGAGTTTCTTCTTTTTATTTAGTGAGAGAGATTAAACTTATTTTTCAGAGTTTTCCGTCTGCAGGTTTTATTGTTTGTCTGGTCATTGGTTGTGCTCTCATGTAGGAACTTTGTTTTTAAATATATATTTTGCTTTAGATTAAAGTATTATGAATATGATAAAAATTCCATTGAATAGAGTTAAACTTATGTTATCATGTTTTGATATCTTTTAACAAAATCCAAATCTTTCGTTCAAAGAATTATTACATAAAAATATCAGATAAAATGTATATTATTTGTCAATCTGAAATAACATAATTTATCTAAAAGAAAATTATTTAAGTGTATGATGTTGTAAGAACCATTAGATTTTGAATGTTTTATCTATATTTCATATAGAAAGAGAGAAAGAGAGAATAATGGAATCTTTTCATAACTGATATATAGAAACATTTTTAACATGCATTTGTATTATCAGGTATTACTAAACATAGAGCATTTTGTATGTATTGGGACCCTCTTTTGAAAATTTTCATTACTGATATATTTATACAATATGTGTTTTATATTATATGACTTATCACCAAATAGTTTGCAGATGCTGGTGATAGTTATTTTGCATTGGTTTGATTTTTCATCACTGATTTTCATGATTATTGTTACCATACTGGAAAGTATCATGTTTTTACTCCAGCAATATACAGTAACTGTATATGTATTCTATATTGGTTATACTCGGCAGTTTAGTTTAGTACAGCACTTTGAACGACATAAGTATATCCGAGATAGTGAGATGGGGATATTAATTAACCCTTGATAGGTGTGGTGGGTCGTATACGACTCAACGAGGTTTTAAAAAAAAAAGTCTTTTTTTTGCCATAATTTTTCATCCGCATTGGTTGCGCGTGATATCAACCTGCGAGACCTCAGTTCAGTGTGCGCAGCAGTCGGGTCAGGACGCATTTCATCCCAGCTATTTTCCTTGTGCTATTTCTGAGATACCTCGGGTCGAGCTCGACCCATCAATACCTAACTAAGGTAAGTTGTTTAATATCAAAGCTTTTATATAATTATCGAATGTGCAGTAGTGTTTAGGTGTGTATAAAAAAGGATTGTTGTAAAGTGTTTATAAATATTTTTTACCCCGTATGTTTTTATCAAATAGTTTATAATTTTTCCTGTTTATGTAAGTTTGTACCTTTATGAAAACTTAATTATGATCATTATTAATTATGATCATTATTTTATTTTTTAATTGTAAAATAATCTATAAACTTCATTCTAGCTACCATAATATTTTTATGTAAATCTTCGAACAATTATATAAATACATAACTCGCTGATATAAACCTATTTTTCTCCATTTCAGGTAGCCGATTTGGCCTCACAAGGTGGTGTGGTTGGCAGCCAGTTTTTGAGCATATCCGACAGGTAAGCTGGCATAACTCTATGTATTCCTTTTTTTTTTTTTTTTATAAAATATCTGATATTGAAAAATTTCATAATATAACTCAGCCAGAAAAAAAAAAAAATTGCCCTTATATAGCAATAAATATCTAAGTGCAGATTCTTTTATACATTTTTGTTGTACGATAGTAATACAATATCTTATAAAAATTTCAGCCACTAACTATGTCATTTACCTACCCAAAATAAATGTTGAAAAGAGGATAGATTTTTTTGACCAAAAAAAAAAAAAAACATACTTTTTTTTCTCATTTCAGGAAGCGCTCCCTTGTGGTTCCTCCTGCCCTGGATCTCAGCGAATGGTGCTCAATTATCATAGAATAGTGTTAGTATATTTAAATTTATGTGAATATTTTTGTAAAGTAATTTTTTGTTGATTTATTTGTAATAAATATTTATTTTAGACTTAGCTTTAATTTACTTTTTTTGAAGATTAGAATATTCTTTGAAATTTTTTGGGAACCTCTTGTCGAGGTCGACCCATCGAAACCTATCCAAGGTGGGGAAATAATGATACCTATCCAAGGTTAATATTGCCAGTATAAGATTTTTATATAATGGATTTCTTCCTCTTCTTTGACTACAGCTTTTTCCGCTATGCAGGGTTGCTATTTCTTGAAAGCCATTTCCAATTTCTTCCATCTCCAATGTCCTCCACTGTGAGATCTTTCTCCTCTGTAACTGCTGTTACACACACTATCCACCTTCTCTTTGGTCCCCCCGCCCCCCTTCCTCCTACCTGGCACATCAGTCTCCAACAACCTCCTCCCAACATACTCCTGGTCTCTCCCCATTACATTAAAAACCAGTGGAGTCTCTTTTCTTGGATTTTTTTTACACCTGGCTATTGTTGAGCTCGTTGTTTATTATGGGGATTGTGGAAAAAATGTATAGGAAAAATACAAATTATTTCTAGATTTATTTCTTAATTCTTTTTTTATTGTCTAGGTTATATTTGTACAATGTTTTGTTTCCAATGAATATTTTTTGTACTGTTTAATTTGTTTATCTCCAGTCCATCATTTAAAATTCTTCTCTTTGTTATTACATAGCGACGCTGCCGTGCACCCAGCAGGGCAAACCTTTATGCTAGGCAGAAGGATGTGGGCACTACTTTTACCACCAACATCCATAAGATAATTGTGGTTATTGACGTCTTCTTTGTATAGGCGAAATTCATACTCCTAGTGTACAGGATTACTTTATTTGGAGAATGATACAGGTGATGTGTGTATGTAATGACTGACAAGGTCACTAATACACTTCAACAATAATGAGAATAATAAAAGTACCACTTGCCGATTCTTCAGGATTCGCTCGCTCTTTAATGCTGTAACCAGAAGAGTTCCAGAAAGTGGCTGAGACTACAACACATCTGTTGATGAGGTCATAGTGGCATACAAGGGTACTAGGGTATGATCCTTGGGGTAATATATTTTATGTTATGTGTTGCTGTTGTGAAAACGAAGTACTGATGGCTACATACATGACATCCACCTCTACCACAGGGCAGAACTTTCTCCAGCAATCGGACGGATTTCATAGAAGAGGATTCAGTCCTGCAGGTCAGCAGTGTGATGGTAATCATCCTTGCCAAGGCATTAATGAAACCACACCAGTCTGCCATCTATGCAGACAACTGGTTCACCATTATGAAGCCAGTGATATTCCTCAAGGAAATGTTTGATTGCAGATATGTTAGTGATGTGAAAATCAACAGGATTGGTTATCCAATGATCACCTCTTTTAACCTTAGAACACATCTGTGGGTAATTTTTACCCTACACCCACTTGTGTCATGTGCACATAGCCACATGGGTGGAGGCAGTCAAATGGGTCTTTCTGTAACTTCATTTGGCTGTTAGCTCTGATGCTTAAAGGTAGTGTTTTCGTGTTCGAGCCGTCGTGGAGCCATGTATATTGTGCTTCGGGTAGATTTTACCCCACAACCGTGATAATGTGAATAAGTAGCATGTCAGAAAAAAGTTCTTTGTTGCCAAGTGAAATTGAAAATGAAGATGATAATGTTGAAAGCGAGATTTTGGATGACTCTGATACCGACAAAGATTAAGAGTAACCCTTGGAATCTGATGTTGCCAGTGATGAGGTCGAGGAAATGAAGTTACAGAGTAGTGCGTGTAAGAGACAAAGACATTCATTAACACCTCACAAGCCATCTGGTGTCCAGCATGTTGACCTAGCACACCACCCTTCCACCATGAACCCACAACTCCAAGACCCCTCCCTGCCTTCTCCCTCTGCTAGCCTGGCTGTGACAGCTGTTGCTAGGGAATACAAAAGGCTCTGTGGTGTGGATGTTCAACGTGCTACAAAACCAATAACTCCTGCTGCCTGCGTACTGTCTCTTCAGCTGCCTGTGTTTTCTCTGCTGGTGCCCATGCTGTCTCTGCTGCTGCCCGTGCTTTTTCTTCTGCTACCCATGCTGTCTCTGCTGCTGCCCGTGCTCTCATTGCTTCTGCTGCCCGTGATGTCTCTCCAGCGCCCCTTTGGTAATCTTTCTCTTTTTTATAAACAAATGTAACACTTTTTTTTTGCTTCTCAAATGTTGTTGTTGGACTCTCAGGACATAAGACTAGTAATTTATGGTCATTCTATGTTCTTAGTGATCAGAAAATGTAAAGAATTTTTTGCTTGCAATTTGGTCATTTTTTTCACTCTATTTTTTACTCTCTCCCATACAGTGTGTGCTGCTGCCAGGAGGCTGTGCTTCCTATACCCGAGGCTTGTTTGACCTGGGTAAGGATGGATCTTCGCTACAGATATAGCTGTAATATTTTTTTCATAGATTATTTTGTATACCCATGTATTAAATTTTTATATTTTTAGTATCTTTTTTTTAGTCACCCCTAACAGATTCAGTTTACCGTAGTAATAACTTAGATACCAGGAGAAATAAAAGTATTAATGTATTTTCTGTCAATGATTTCAGATTAATTGAATTGTGATTACTACTAGTTTTGATAATTTTCCGAAATTGGGGTGAAATTTACCCTAAAACCGTGTTCCTGTAGGTATTCTTAACAACCGTGTTTAAGGGTTTAAGAGATGGAGAAGAAAGCTCCTCTGAGGGGGGAAGCATGACTCCTACTCTACTAATGTGCAAAATTTATCATACATACATATATGTATTTTTCAATATTTAACTTAGCCGGTGATTATAATAGCTGCAACTCTGTTGCTCGACAGAAAACTCTACGGAAAAAATTCGCCAGCGATCGCTATACAGGTTGCGGGTGTGCCCAACAGCGCCATCTGTCGTCCAAGTACCCAGTACTCAATGTAAACAAAGAACTCAATTTTCTCTCTGTCGTGCTACCGGCAAGACCTACTAATTCGCTGTTGCTAACTGAATTTGTTTTCACAACTATTTGGTGAAGTACACTATTCTTGTTGATTACGGATTATTTGTTGATGACTTTGGATAGTTTTTGATTTCCCCTTTGACCAATTCAAAATGGCTGACCCTTCTCAAGTCCCAAAATTTAGGAAGTGTAATGCTAGGGACTGTTCAAGGCGTCTTCCGAAGGCCTCTATCGACCCTCACACTGTTTGTTCCAATTGTCGGGATAAAACCTGTCAATTGGAAGATCGATGTGAGGAGTGCGTTGGGCTTTCGGAATTCGATTTTATCGAATTCCAAAAATATACACGTAGGCTAGAGAGAGATAGAGTTAGGAGAAGTTCCTCTCGATCTATTGACATTTCCTCTCCTCATGCCCCACAACCTATTCCTTCCCCTGTAGTGGTTGCTTCTAACCCCCCTTCTGGCACTCAGGAACCTTCGATGGCTGATATGATGCGTGCCATCCAAGCTCTGGGTGAGAGAGTTGAGTCACTGGCTAGTGACCGTAATCAGCTCATGGCAGATGTCAAGGAGCTGAAGTGTAAAAGTGCAGTGGGAAGTGACAAAGTGAGTGATAGTGTTGTGGATAGTGTTGCGCTTGAGGGTTCGTCTGTTCGTGCCTGTCGTCCTCCTAGTCCGGGACCTCTTGCAAGCTCCCAAGTCCAGGGGAGAAGCAATGTCGTACGACAAATGGGTTCGAGAGGCTTTAATCAGCGAACAGACGTTCCCTCTGTGGTTTCGGGCGTATCTACCCAAGATCGCCCCCACCACACAAAGACGAGAGAGCCCATTTATACCTCGTCTGCGGAAGAGGTTTCTCGCAAGAAACCATGGACCAAGGTCTCACGACCGTTGAAGCGCAAGTCGGTCCCTTCCGCGCAAGTCCAACGGCCCAGTTGTAGCCACTGGGTCAGTTCGGACTCGCTGCAGTCATCCGATGACTGCTCACCTCCTAAGAGAGGCAAAGCGGTACCGCCTCAGACAGTTACACCGTCTGTCGCCGCACCTGCTCCTGCAGACCCTCAGTGGTCTTTGCTGCAGAGCATGCAGTCCCAATTAACGTCTCTGATGCAGGACTTGCGTGCGGAGAAGGTTGCTGCTGCACCAGCTAGTACAGCCTCTTGCCTACAACCAACCACACACTCAGTTGTGCGTCCTGTGGACGCTGAGGCGACTTTCTTGCGCACTCCAGTTGAGAGAGTTCCGCCACCCATGCGTTCCAGTGTGCCCTGCCAGCCGCATGTTGACGTTCAGCGACGCACGGAGCCTTCCGTTGACGTTCGTGAGGGACAACAACCGTCAGAGTTGTTTTGTTTTGACGCGGTGCGTCAACCTCCGCAACCCAGTGTGGTTGCCACTGCTCACCCACATCAGGCTAGACAGTCTGGAGTAGACGCTGTGCGTCCCCGCGCTGCTATGGTTGTTGCCAGCTCACAGACTGGGCAACAGTTCCATGACGTTGCGTCCGGTTCAGTCACGCGTGCACCCGTGAGACCGGACTCAGCTAACCAGCCGTTACCTACTCCATTGCCGCTTCCTCCTCAATACTCGGATGATGGTCTTTCTGATGATGATGGTGCTGCACACGTAGATGAACCACATTCGGATCTTGACGAGCCTAAGTCTACGCAACCCTCTTTGGACTTTAGGAAGGTTTTAGCACTGTTCAAAGAGATGTTTCCGGACCAGTTTGTGTCTGTGGCTCCGCGCTCCCCTCCGTCAGAGTTTGTTTTAGGTATGCCGTCATCCTCGCCTGCCTTTACTAGACTCGTCCTCGCACGCTCGTCCAAGAGAGCTTTACGAGTGATAGGAGAATGGATGCAGTCCAAAAAGTCTAGGGAAGACAGCCTTTACGTTTCCCCCTGCTAGACTCTCTTCTAGATCGAGCGTCTGGTATGCCACGGGAGAAGTTCTCGGCTTGGGAGTTCCTGCCTCTGCCCAGGGCGACTTCTCAAGTCTTGTAGACTCTCCCCGCCGGCTAGCCATGAGACGCTCGAAGATATGTTGGTCATCTTCGGACCTGGACCACCTTTTGAAAGGGATATTTAGAGCCTTCGAGGTCTTCAACTTTTTAGACTGGTGTCTGGGAGCTCTAAGCAGGAAGATCTCTCCGACAGAGAAGGAGACTTCATTGCTCATCATGTCCTGCATGGACAAGGCCGTACGTGACGGATCTCATGAGCTTGCTGCTTGTTCGGAGTCCTCAAGAAGCGTGAGAACCTTTGGTCTTTCCTGTCAGCTGGAGTTACACCTTGCCAAAGATCCGAACTTCTGTTTGCTCCTCTTTCCAAGTGCCTCTTTCCAGAGGACCTGATTAAGGAGATTGCTGCTTCTTTGATACAGAAGGATACTCATGATCTGGTTGCGTCCTCTGCTCGCAAAGCCACCCCTTTGCCTACCTTGTCAGCTAGACCAAGGATGGACACTCCAGCGTCCCGATTTATTCCGCCCTTTCGTGGCAGAGCCTCCAGCAGAGGAGGTGCTCGTGCCGAAGGGAGACGTGGAAAGAAGAAAGGAACCAATTCCTTTAAAGGCAGAGTCTGACTGCCAGCTTCTTCAGACAGCAGTGGGAGCCAGACTCAAGAACTTCTGGCAGACCTGGGAGAAGAGAGGCGCAGATGCACAATCTGTGAAGTTGCTCAGAGAGAGGTACAAGATCCCGTTTGTACGAAAACCCCCTCTAGCAACGTCTCCCATCGATCTCTCTCCCAGGTACAGAGAGGAAGACAAGAGACGAGCATTGAAAGAGGAAGTGTCTCTCTTACTAGAAAAGGGAGCGGTAGTCAAAGTCCTAGACCATCAAACCCCGGGCTTCTACAACCGTCTCTTCTTAGTGGCAAAGAAGACAGGAGGGTGGAGGCCGGTGCTAGACGTCAGTGCGCTGAATGTCTTTGTCACAAAGCAGACGTTCTCCATGGAGACCACAAAGTCCGTTCTAGCAGCGGTCAGAAGGGAAGACTGGATGGTCTCTTTAGACCTAAGGGACGCATACTTCCACGTCCCCATCCACCCAGACTCCCAACCTTTTCTGAGATTTGTTTACGAAAAGGTTGTCTACCAGTTTCAAGCCCTGTGCTTTGGCCTAAGCACAGCTCCTCTTGTGTTTACGAGGCTGATGAGGAATGTAGCCAAATTCCTTCATTTAGCGGACATCCGAGCCTCCCTCTATTTGGACGACTGGCTTCTAAGAGCTTCTTCCAGTCGTCGCTGTCTGAAGGATCTAAAGTGGATTCTAGATCTGACCAAGGAATTGGGTCTCCTTGTCAATATGGAAAAGTCTCAAGTGATCCCATCCCAAACTATTGTGTATTTAGGGATGGAGATTCACAGTCTAGCTTTTCGGGCTTTTCCGTCGGCCCCCAGAACAAGCCAAGCCCTGTTATGCATCCAGAACATGCTAAAGGAGGAACGATGTTCAGTCAGGAAGTGGATGAGCCTGATAGGGACGCTATCATCCCTGGAACAGTTCGTAGCATTAGGAAGACTACACCTCCGTCCTCTTCAATATCACCTAGCATTTCACTGGAAAAAGGACAAGACGCTAGAAGCGGTCTCGATTCCCATTTCCGAGAAGATGAAGTCTTGCCTGACATGGTGGAAGGACAGTATCAACCTCAGAGAGGGTCTGCCCCTGGCTGTTCAGACTCCCAATCACGTTCTCTTCTCGGACGCATCAGACGTAGGCTGGGGCGCGACATTAGACGGTCGGGAATGCTCGGGAATATGGAACTCGAGTCAAAGGACAATGCATATCAACTGCAAGGAGCTACTGGCAGTACATCTGGCCTTGAAAAGCTTCAGGTCTCTCCTTCAAGGCAAAGTGGTGGAGGTGAACTCGGACAACACCACGGCTTTGGCGTACATCTCCAAGCAAGGAGGGACCCACTCACTGACGCTGTACGAGATCGCAAGGGACCTCCTCACCTGGTCAAAAGATCTAAACATATCGCTACTTACGAGGTTCATCCAAGGCAACTTGAATGTCATGGCAGATTGTCTCAGTCGAAAGGGACAAATTCTTACAACAGAATGGACCCTCCACAAGGATGTATGCAAGAGTCTTTGGGCCCCCTGGGGCCAGCCGACCATAGATCTCTTCGCAACCTCGATGACCAAGAGGCTCCCAATTTATTGCTCACCAATCCCGGACCCAGCAGCAGTTCATATAGATGCCTTTCTCCTAGATTGGTCTCATCTAGATCTATATGCATTCCCTCCGTTCAAGATTGTCAACAAGGTACTGCAGAAGTTCGCCTCTCACGAAGGGACAAGGTTGACGCTAGTTGCTCCCCTCTGGCCCGCGAGAGAATGGTTCACCGAGGTACTTCGATGGCTAGTAGACGTTCCCAGAACACTTCCCCTAAGGGTGGACCTTCTACGTCAGCCACACGTAAAGAAGGTACACCAAGGCCTCCACGCTCTTCGTCTGACTGCCTTCAGACTATCGAAAGACTCTCGAGAGCTAGAGGCTTTTCGAAGGAGGCAGCCAGAGCGATTGCTAGAGCAAGGAGAACATCCACCCTTAGAGTCTACCAATCGAAGTGGGAAGTCTTCCGCAACTGGTGCAAGTCAGTATCAGTATCCTCGACCAGTACCTCTGTAACTCAAATAGCTGACTTCCTCTTATATCTGAGGAAAGAACGATCTCTTTCAGCTCCCACTATCAAGGGTTACAGAAGCATGTTGGCATCAGTCTTCCGTCACAGAGGCTTAGATCTTTCCAACAATAAAGATCTACAGGACCTCCTTAAGTCTTTTGAGACCACGAAGGAGCGTCGTTTGGTTACACCTGGTTGGAATTTAGACGTGGTACTAAGATTCCTCATGTCAGACAGGTTCGAGCCGCTACAATCAGCCTCCCTGAAAGATCTCACCTTAAAGACTCTTTTCCTGGTTTGTCTAGCTACAGCTAAAAGAGTCAGTGAGATTCATGCCTTCAGCAAGAACATAGGTTTCTCATCTGAAACGGCTACATGTTCTTTACAACTTGGTTTTCTAGCCAAAAACGAGCTACCTTCTCGACCTTGGCCAAAATCGTTCGATATTCCAAGCTTATCGAATATGGTTGGAAATGAACTAGAAAGAGTCTTATGCCCTGTCAGAGCTCTTAAGTTCTATTTAAAACGAACTAAACCTTTAAGAGGCCCGTCTGAAGCTTTATGGTGTTCAGTTAAGAAACCATCTTTGCCTATGTCAAAGAATGCCTTATCCTATTTTATCAGACTGTTAATACGAGAAGCTCATTCCCATCTGAATGAGGAAGACCAAGCTTTGCTGAGGGTAAGGACACATGAAGTTAGAGCTGTCGCAACTTCCGTGGCCTTTAAACAAAATAGATCTCTGCGAAGTATAATGGACGCAACCTATTGGAGAAGCAAGTCAGTGTTCGCGTCTTTTTATCTTAAGGATGTCCAGTCTCTTTACGAGGACTGCTACACTCTGGGACCATTCGTAGCAGCAAGTGCAGTAGTGGGTGAGGGCTCAACCACTACAATTCCCTAATTCCATAACCTTTTTAATCTTTCTCTTGAAATGTTTTTATTGTTGTTTTTTTGGGTTGTCCGGAAGGCTAAGAAGCCTTTCGCATCCTCTTTGATTTGGCGGGTGGTCAAAGTCATTTCTTGAGAAGCGCCTAGATTAGGGGTTTTGATGAGGTCCTGTTGTATGGGTTGCAACCCTTGATACTTCAGATCCTAGGGGTCGCTCAGCATCCTGAGAGGATCGCGAGGCTCCGTAAGGAAGACGTACTTAAAAAGGCAGAGTAATTGTTCAAGTCGACTTCCTTACCAGGTACCTATTTATTTTGTTTTTGTTATTTTGATAACTTCTAAAATGAAATAAAAATTCTTAGCTCATAATAATGTAAACATATAATGCTGGTCTCTACCCACCCCCCTGGGTGTGAATCAGCTATTATAATCACCGGCTAAGTTAAATATTGAAAAATGTTATTTTTATAATAAAATAAATTTTTGAATATACTTACCCGGTGATTATAAATTAAAGGACCCTCCCTTCCTCCCCAATAGAGACGCAGTGGACCGAGGAGAAAATTGAGTTCTTTGTTTACATTGAGTACTGGGTACTTGGACGACAGATGGCGCTGTTGGGCACACCCGCAACCTGTATAGCGATCGCTGGCGAATTTTTTCCGTAGAGTTTTCTGTCGAGCAACAGAGTTGCAGCTATTATAATCACCGGGTAAGTATATTCAAAAATTTATTTTATTATAAAAATAACATATTATATATTATATATTATATAAATATTATATATTATATATCATATATCATATTATATATATATTATATTATATATATATATATATATATATATATATATATACATATATATATATATATATATATATATATATATATATATATATATATATATATATATATATATATATATATATATATATATATATATATATATAATGTGTGTATGTTTGCACGTGCATGTGTTAATGTTTGTTTTTATGAAATATTTGACCATTTAATGCATAATAAGTAATATTTAAATATGTTATCACTGATATCAATGTCTATTATGAAATATTTGACCATTTAATGCATAATAAGTAATATTTAAATATGTTATCACTGATATCAATATCTATTTCTCTATGAGATGTAAGTAAAAGTTTGGAATTTGATCATAAGATTGGATAAGTCATAAAGATTGAGTTTATGGAAAATTTTAGATCTAATAACTTTCTTTTGTATGAAAAAAACTTGCATTTTTGATGGAAACCATGTAAAAACAAAAAAAATGATAATATAAGATATTTTCAACTCTACTCAATACTCTTTTTTTTCCTATTAGCCATAGATTCAAAACAAAATCTACTCTTTATATCTGAAGCATTGAAAAAAAAAAAAGAGGTAAAAAGGGAATATCGAGAAAGGTTGGAAGTTATGTCGATATACGGCAGTGTGAAAATGAGAGAAGCTGGTGGTCCAGAGAAGGAGTGAAAGTTAGTAAAAGAAAATTTTGTTAGACTTGCAAATGATGTGTGTGGCAAGAGGATTCTTGGAGGCAGTATGAGGAAGAGTTGTGAATGGTGGAATGAAGGAGTGAAGATGAAAGTGAAAGAGAAAAACAGGGCATTTGAAGAATGGCTGTAGAGTAATAGTGTAGACAAGTATGAAAGATATAGAGTGAATTTTGAAAGTAAAATGTAAGATAGCTTGTGCAAAGAGGAGGGCTGACTGGAGATGTGGTCAAGTATTGGGTCGTTCATATGAAGAGAAGAAATTTTTGGAAAGAAGTTAAGAGATTTATGAAGGATGGATCGAGAAATGGAGACAATGAAAGATGACAATGGAAGCTTGTTGAAAAGAGATGAGCCAAGGAAAAGATTTGCTGAATATTTTGAAAGGTTGTTGAATGTTGAGGATAATAGGGAGGCAGATATAACTGCTATTGCAGATGAGGTACTAGTGAGAGAGAGAGAGAGAGAGAGAGAGAGAGAGAGAGAGAGAGAGAGAGAGAGAGAGAGAGGAGAGAGAGAGAGAGGAGAGAGAGAGAGAGAGAGAGAGAGAGAGAGAGAGAGAGAGAGAGAGAGAGAGAGCAAATTACCTGATAGGCATGGTGTGAGAGCTGAGATGTTAAAGGAAGGTGTGTGACTGTACTTGAATGGCTGATGAGATTGTTTGATATATGTTTTATGTTGTCAGTGTTACCAGTGGACTGGGTGTGTGCATGTATTGTTCCACTATACTAAGGTAAGGGAGATGTGTGTGAGTGATGTAATTCTAGGGGTATTAGTTTGAGTGTGATTGGAAAAGTTTGAGCAGTAGGGATAAAGCAGAGTATGCAATCTTAGAAGTGCAGGGTATTTTCAGAAAAGGTAAGTTATGGTTAGGTAGATATGCGAGAAAAATTTAGCAAAAGGTAACGAGGTGTATGTTGCATTTATGCATCTGGTAATGCAGAATGTGATAAGGTTATATGGAATTAGTGGAAGGTTGTTGCAAGCTGTAAAGAGTTTATACATAGGCAGTAAAGCGTGTTTTAGGATAGGAAATGAAGTGAGTGAGTGGATTCCAGTGAGAGTGAGACTAAGACAGGGATGTGTGATGTCGCCATGGTTTTTCAATCTTTGATAATGGAGTTGTAAGAGAGGTGAATTCTCAAGTGTTTGGTCAAGAATTGAAACTGATGGATGTGAGTGATCATGAGTGGGAGGTGAATCAGTTGTTATTTGTGGATGATAATGTATTGGTTGCAGACTCAGAGGAAAAGTTTGGAAGGGTGTGTGAGAGAAGGAAGTTGAGAGTTAATGTTGGTAAGAGTTAGGTTATGAGATGCACGAGAATGTCATGTTGAATGTAGAGTTACTCTAGGAAGTAGATCAGTTTAAGTATTTGGGGGTCTGTTTTTGCATCAAATAGTGGAGTGGAAGCAGATGTACGTCAGAGAGTGAATGATGTAAAGTGCTGGGGGAAGTGGTAAAGAATAGAGGCTGGGAATGTATGTAAAGAGAGTTTGGTATGAGAAAGTGATTGTACCAATTGTAATGTATGGTTTGGAGTTATGGGGAATAAACGTGATGTAAAAACAAATTGAATGTATTTGAGGAGTGTGGCTAGTGTATCTCGATTAGATAGGGCTAGGAATGAAGTAGTGAGCACGAGACTGGGCGTAAAAAAAGGAATTAGCAGCTAGAGTGATTGTGAATATGTTGAGGTGGTTTGGCCACATAAAGTGAATTTGAAATGGCCAACTGCTGAAGAAGGGGATGAATGCACAAGTTGATGGAGAAGTACAAGAGGAAGGCCAGGGAGTGAACGGGTGGAGGGAAGAAAGCTTTAGGTGATGTGAGGATAAGTGTGAGAGTATGCAAAAGAGTGTGCTAGAAATAGGAGTGAATCCCTCATCAGGCTGGGAGGAACAGAGAAGAAAAATTCCCTTTTGTTTGAGAAATTTGGGAAAAGGGCCTCGGTAGATAGAATAGAATTATTTTAAACCACTGACCACAACTAAACAATCTCTCTCTCTCTCTCTCTCTCTCTCTCTCTCTCTCTCTTCTCTCTCTCTCTCTCTCTCTCTCTCTCTCTCTCTCTAAAAAAAGGGAAAACACTTAGTAAAATTTAAGTTTTCTTTTTATAATAAATTTTATTTGCCCCCCCCCCTCTCTCTCTCTCTCTCTCTCTCTCTCTCTCTCTCTCTCTCTCTCTCTCTCTCTCTCTCTCTCTCTCTCTCTCTCTCTAAAAAAAAAGGAAAAACACTTAGTAAATTTAATTTTTCTTTTTACAATAAATTTTATTTGCCTCTCTCTCTCTCTCTCTCTCTCTCCTCTCTCTCTCTCTCTCTCTCTCTCTCTCTCTCTCTCTCTCTCTCTCTCTAAGAAAAGGGAAAACACTTAGTAAAATTTGATTTTTTTATCATAAATTTTATTTGCCTCTCTCTCTCTCTCTCTCTCTCTCTCTCTCTCTCTCTCTCTCTCTCTCTCTCTCTCTCTCTCTCTCTCTCTCTCTCTCTCACACTAAAAAAAAGAAAAAACATTCTAAAATTTAATTATTCTTTTTATCATAAATTTGATTTGCCTTTATTAAAAAGTGGTTTTAGATTAAAAGGTAAATTTAGGATTTATATAAAATATGGTGTTATTTGATAACTCCTATTTGCGTGGATAAAATTGTGTGATAAGAAGAAAGGTCTGAATACATCATAAAAGGATTACACTAGATTCAAGTCGCTTCACCAGTTTTCATATTTCTGTAAGATATTTAAAGTATAATTGTCCTTGTCTTTAAAATCAGAAATCTAAGAATTAGGGAGGGTATTTCCCTTTCACTGGGAGAATGGTTAGTTATGGTAATCTCAGTCCTATTGTGCCATTTTCTTCTGATGTACAAGTGAATTTTCACATATAATTTTTTAATTTTATACCAAATGGTCGGCCGTCTATAGGTTATTCGCAGATAAGAAGGTCACATACTATATATATATATATATATATATATATATATATATATACTGTATATATATATATATATATATATATATATACACACACACACACACACACTAGCAAGCCACTGCTTTGCCCCTTACACGGGCCCTTTCCCTGTAGTCCGTCACACACCCAAGGCTTTCTCAATTAACATTCTTGGCGAAGTAGACTTGGTCTCCATTAATCGCCTGAAACCTGCATACCTCCGGCAAGATGACCTGCCCACAGTTCACCTTTCTAGAGGAAGGCCCCCTATTTCACAATGTCTATTTTAGGGGGGATCATGTACCACACGTGTTTCATACACGCTCATACACTATTTTTTATGGTTTGCGCTCTCCTGCACTAATAATAGAAAAATGTGTTTTAAGCTTAACAGTGCATGCTTTATATTGTTTGAATTTCTGTGATATTCTTGTTCAACAGGTATCCTAACGCCCTAGAAGCCTTATTTCTTCATGAGTGGTGACTATCCATCTCCTCCTAGGGAAACAAAGTTTTTCGAGGTGGACCACAAGAGAAATGACAGGCTACCTCAAGAAGTCGTCGATGACCATTTATCAGGCAATATGGATGGCTTTCTGCAAGTGGTGCAGATCCAAGAAAGTTCACTCGTGGTCCCCCTCCATACCCCTAATAGCAATTCCTGGTTCACCTCTGGCTGGATAAGAAAAAGTCATTGCCCCCCGTTAAGGGCTTTTGGATGGCACTTGGCCAGGTCTTTCTCCTGAAAAGACTAGATCTGGAAGGATCAAAAGTTGGGGAAATCCATTGCCTCTAGTATGAAATATCTCATGCCAAAAGGTGGAAAGACTTAGTTTAAGTTCGTTCCAGATTTTGTCGCCAAGAACCAAATTACCTTGGTCCGGGACAAGAGATTCAAACCTCCATCACAGCCATTTCCACCTTACAAACCCCTGAAGGACATCCTAGATTGGGATTTGCCCTTCAAGACAGTCTTCCTCTTTTCCCTGGCCTCAACCACAACCTTAGGGAAATCCATGGCTGCCGTATGAAAGCTCTCGCTCCAAAGGGTGAAAAGACTTGACATTTAAGGTTTTCTCAGATTTTGTCAGGGACGAGAGATTTGACACCTTCACCTCCAATCAAGGCAAGCTGAGATGAGTCACAGGATCTACTTTTGTGCCCCATCAGTGCAGTGGTGAAATACTTGCCGGGAACGAGACTTTACAGACCAGGCATCAGGAGTCTTTTCCCGACTGCTGGTAAGACCTGGAAGAAGGTCTCTAAGAAAGCAATCCCCTTCTGATTGAGGGAGACGATCTGGATAGCCTACACAACGGTGGGACAACACCCATCTAAATCAAATAAGCCAAACAAGATCTGAGGCATAGGGACCTCCCCGGCCTTCAGTAAGAACATGGCAGTGGGCCAAGTCCAGAAGGTAGGTGTCTGGAAGAGACAATCCACCTTCATAGCACATTACGGGACTTGTTCTCTTCTCCATAAGAATTGTGGTGGCTGCTCAGCAGCAGATCTGATCCGCCTGGCCTCTCACTGGATACTTCCATAACCGTAAAAATGTTTGAGTGCATGCATTTCATCTTCTTTCCCTCTTTCTGCCAGGGACATGCACAGTCCACCCTACAAGTCAAGACCTCAGGTGAGACCTTGCGGACTAAGGGGGTACATGTCAGGCCCATAACCTTGATGATTGCAAACCTATTTTTGATACAATAATACTGTTATTAGATTTTCTCCAACAGTTGGTACCCACGGGACAATAGCCCACCCCCATCGTTCCTCACACGAGGGGTCGGCTTTTCAAGGTAATACTGCCATGGTTTACCCCTCCTCTTAAGTTTAAGCCTGTTATAAAAGGGATTCCAGGTGGGTTCTGTCTTGGAACAAATACCAAATTCATAGTAATTTGTATTTTTCCTAACTATACCCACCTAAAATTCCTTTAAAATTATATCCCCCCCCCCCCATCCTCTCTGTAAACTTATTGGTGTAGGGAATAGCGGCAATCTGGCTTACCTGACAAAAGCATCTTGTACTATTTGTATCCCTTCACCGGCTACAGCGTCTATCAGCAGTGTGTTGCAGATAATTTCACTGTCAGCTACAGCAAAGCCGAATAAGTGCCTTAAAAATGGATTCTGTATTCCAGGTGGGTATACTATAGTTAGGAATATATAAAATACTAATTAATTTGGTATATTTTTTGTATCGTCATTTTAGGTAGTAGGTTGGCCAAGGCACCAGCCGCCCGTTGAGATACTACCACTAGAGAGAGTTATTGGGTCCATTGACTGGCCAGACAGTACTACATTGGATCCTCCTCTGGTTACGGCTCATTATTCTTATGCCTACACATACACTGAATATTCTGGCATATTCTTTACACTTCTCCTCTTTCCTCATACACCTGACAACACTAAAATAACTGAAAAATTCTTCTTCACTTAAGAGGCTAACTACTACACTGTAATTGTTCAGTGGCTACTTTCCACTTGGTAAGGGTAGAAGAGGCCCTAGGTATTATAATTCTTCTAGGAGATGGACATTCCAAAGCAAACCATTGTTTTCTGGTCTTAGTAATGGCATAGCTGCTGTACAATGGTTGTTCACTGTCTGAATTAGTTCTATTGCTTGAGGGTATGCTCAGGCAGACTATTCTATCATGTTTATTTGTTTCCCTCCCTCATTGGTCTACTTTTCCTTTTTGGAGCCTATGTGTTTGTAGCATATGCTTCATTAACTAGGGTTGTGGCTTGGCTGGTGATGATTATAATATTAATTGACTGTTTATATCTTATGGGGTACTTTTGTGTTGTTTTTTCAGTATAAGGGGTTTGTTATTGGTAAATCTTTTCAGTTTCCTGAAGGTCAAGTATGTATCGAGAATCCTTATCTTTCTTTACATAATGGAAAGTCTCAAAGAAGTTAAAATCTTATATTTGAAAGTTTTTCGTCACATGTTCTTATCTGGAAGACTTGTTGTACATGTGATGTAAATCTGTAAGGCAAAAACATTCAACTTAAGAACTCGGCAACAGGAACATAAAAAGTGCTTTATCATACATAAATTGTATAGGAATTCTAGATCCATTTGAAGGCAAGTTCATTGGTGTTATAAAATCCTGTGGACTGAAAACAGAGATTGGCCAGTTAATGGACTTTAGCTTGAGAATATTTTTTTGTTGAAGAACCCATTCCAGGAACACATCTCATTCATATGTGTGAGACTTACTATTGGGACTGAGGTAGTAGCAGAAAAAATTCTATCTCAATGCTTCTATTATAGAAATTTTGTTTTATCCAGAACTTTCTGTAATTAGGACTATGTTTTGAAAAAAAAATAAAAACTATTTAAACCTGGTGAAGCTTATGGAATAGGCAAATGAACCAAACCTCTTATAAGAGGGTATTTAAAGTATTTGAGAGTCAAAGTCCCTTACAGGTAGTGTAATTGCACAGCTTTTGGACATACTGTATTACAGTACTTAAGAAGTTTATCATATGAGCCTCTTAATACAGATTTATAGGTACTAGTTGACTGTCAAATGCCTGTTTGTATTTATTAACCTTAGCTGTAGCAAAATGTTGTTACAAAAATATCTAAGAAGGAGAGTTTTGTCTCTCAGTTTAAAACTAATATGACGTTAAGTAACACTGATTCCTTAATTTAAAGCTAGAAATGAAATGAGAAGTCGCAAAGGTTTTCAGTGGTTTTACCCTTCACGTTTTTTGTCAATAAGTTGGAAATGATTATAGTGATAGAGTTTTATACCTTTTCAAAGAGTTTTATACCCTTTCAAAGCTGGTAAGGAGTAATTGGCTAGACATACTAACATAAATACAGACCCTAATTTCATTTTGAGATTCATTTCTTTTATAGGCCAGTTTCGAAATTGCACGAATTTTTCTTGTCATCTTAGAAGGTTAAAGCAATATCAAAATGACTGCCACTGTAAATTGATATGTTAAGAATTGAGAAAAGGAAGGGTTTTTGCAACATTTCTATGAACTAATTGCATTTGCTGATCATTATTTTAAGAGCCTTATATAAATTCAACAATTTTTTTCTTCTTGGCCCAGCCATTTTGTCAAGGGACGTAATGAGAGGAGTTGAGCATATGGTGAGGTTCTTCGTATTTTCCATTTTTTGTTTGTTTGTTAATTTATGGTATTTTTTTAAAAATAAAAACAGCCTCACAGGGGCTTAGTGCAGGCAGTGGCATTAATTAAAAGTCTTTGAAGCATCCTTTTGACCCATAGCTTTATTAACTTTTTGGTCTTCTAAAGTTATATCCATTCCCTCTTCCTTTCTTCCAACCTCTTAGCTCCTCCTTCACACTGCAAATCTAGGGTTTTACACCCTGATCTACTTGGAAGTTGAATGTCTTCCAAGGCCCGAGTACCAGGCCTTTTAACCCAGATTCATTCGCAAATCAGATCCTAAATAAAATTCGCTTAATTAGTGAGATACTGTAAATGTTTTGGTTCAAGTTTTTTGTGTGTATCAACCGCACCCCTCTGCCTATTCACAGGTAAGATTCATAGAAATATACTTGATTTTTAAGCTAAAATATATTTCCTTACCTCCGAATAGAATTAGTAACCCACCCTCCTCCCCACTTTTTAGGTGATACTGTACTTATTATCAGTGTTAAGCCCACTTAAGAGAGAATTATCTCTTACCTTCTTCGGTTGCCGTAACCTGCACGGCCTTGGTCATTTCTCTTCTCGGCAGGTAGGGAGTGCTTTGGCAGCTGGTACAAGACAATTGAGAATTTTTTTTTTAAATTTTTTTACAGGTCATCAAGTTGTCACTTTCACTTAAGTATAGAAATAATTTTAGGTAAAAATCACTGTTTTTGTTTATATTCATATTATGGTAAGCAATAATAAAAGGGTACAAGCTACATAGCTGCATATTATATCAGTAGTGCTACCATCTTTAAAATAATACTGTATAGCCTATTTTTGTTTTTTCCATTGATGATATCATACAATGTTATAAATAGGAATGTACAAACATTTATGTTACAATGTTATAAATAGGAATGTACAAACATTTATGTATAAAGTAATTGTAGCCACTAAACAGTTTAGCATAAATATCCTATGTGGAGTCTGTTGGGCAAGTTACGAACGATTGTTACTTTTAGAGGGAATAATTTTAAGAGAACAATTATATTGTTTTGGATCTTCCATTCAATAAAGTTTGTTGTTTGTTTTTAATTGAGTAAAATTCATTTACTTCCTCACAATTTCACATGAGGAAACCAAACACATGACAATCATCTCATTTCTTAGTAATAAATAATTGTTTTACAAGAGTCCTTAAATTCTGATCTTGTCAAATAGTACTACGAATCCATACCGTTTCATTTAGTGGGCCTGTGGCTTTCATATCTTATCAGGTTCATATAATAATCCATTGCTAGAATTTTAACAAGATTGTAAAATGTTGAATTCCATTGCTGGAAGAATTGCATGGATGCACTTTTTTATTCTTCATTTAAGAGACCTTTTATAATTAAGAGATTGGCCAAATTATACATTTAAGATACAGTACCAAATCTTGTATCATTAATGTCACTGGTTTCAAGGTGGCTAATAATTTGTTCAAATATTGTTCATGTAGAAACACTTACCATAGGTAATTCCCATTGAAGTGAATTCTGTATGAAGTGGGTACAATATTTGTGGTATATTCTTTAGAATATTAAAATTCATGTGAGGATTACTGTCAAATCTATGATAAATAACCACATCTTACAAAAATGCCTGTGAACTTCTTGCATATACTGTATATAGTAGATATTAATGATATTAGAAATAATTTATTTACACATCCTTTTATCTTTGAATAGTTTGCTGCACCACTGTAGATATTCAGGATTTAAAAACTTGAGGATCAAGAATTGGTAGGGAATTGTATTGCCTGCCTGTCCATGGAGCACAAACTCTTTAAATTCATGTAAATACTGTACACATTCCAGAATAAATTGTGGTTTCCAAATTAAACTGTATTGCTGTACTGGATGGTTTTTTTCAACCCTTTTACTTTGTTTCATTTATCTGTCTGGTTATTAGTATTGCAATATCATTTTAACAAGAAAATACTATTGTTTGGGTAAAGGTCACCAGAGATAGCTGTGTTATTCTGTTATGACCATTTACACAAAATAATCTGTAAGTAAGCAGGCAACACTCATAAAGATCCTAACAGTCTATCAGTCTTGAGTAGAGCAAGCCTGATGAAAAGTCGTCAGTTTGATTTATAATAATAATAATGTTTAATTGTACAACATATTTACAGAGAGGAGATTTGCAATAAAGATTTGGTCCGAAGCCCATATGGAACAGAGCTCTTCCGACAATTAATACAGTTAAAATGATATTGCAAAATGAAAACAATAAAAATTAATATACATATGAGTATACATACATATACAGTATTTGAGATTATTACCTTAAAGTCAGAACAGAAGTGTATATTCATATAATTTAGAAAAGTGATATATGTAGTGATGGTATATACATTGAAAATTGTAAATATCAAGCAAGGATTCAGTTAGAATGTTAGGAGATATAAAGTTTTACAAACAGAATATCATAACTATGAACACTGATATTTGCATTTATGGTTAGGTGAGGAAGAATAATTAACGGATTTTGAAGCAAAGCAAAAAATTTATTTTTGGGTGAGATGGCCATGTCATCCTGATGGAAGGTTCCTTTGGACAGCTTCCTAAGGGATATTTAGCTACAGTGATACTCCCAGAGAATTGACCATAGGTGTCCAGAATTTTAACTCCTGGCACGAGTATCCTTAAAAATTTTCTTAAGGATATCGCATATCGGGACGTATTTCTTGATATGACACATGGCAATCTTCACACTGAATAGAGTTTTCGCTCTGAGGGGGAAGAGTGGCTAAATTGAAGGGGAGCCATCATCAAGGTTACCCGGTGGATCCCCTTCCCGTACTACTACAGGGCCCGTTATGGCTACCCATTCCTTTGTTAGTAGTGAATTACGTACGGTGTATCTCCCGCTTGCTCTAGGTGTTTTTGTTGCTAAAACCAGGATTTATCATGCATTCTCCTGCATCCTCATTCTCTGGAAAGTTGAGTATTTAATCTTTCCTATGTATAACTTTTAGCTCCCTTCTCACAGTTGATTTAGCATAATTTAGATGTGCTTATCGGAGCTTAGCCGGTAGCCGGAGGCGCCAATTTGGACGCTGTTGTTCGCCATATATGCCTGATTAAGTCAGTAGAACGACTATTTAGCTTTAATGAATTGTAGCGATTTAGGCAAAATTATACTAGTGAAGATAAGATCATGCACATATATTTCCTCTTCCTTCAATGTATCGATCGTATACGTTAGAGTATCGGTGACATAGCGTAGCCGAGATCTTGACCCTCGCTAGGCTAGCCTAGCCTATGCGCTTTAATATACTTTCGTACATTATCCCCGTTTACCATCGTTTATCGTTTTATCAATTCAACAGGAGATAGTATATCTCCTAGAATTATTTATATAATTCGATACTCGTCTCTTTTAGAGATTTAAGGGTAAACCCTCCCTTCTCTCCGAGTGTCGCCATTAGGCGACAACCCTATCTTGGTCTTGCTATTAAGTATTGTACTCCAGCTTGACTAGGCTAGTGTTTCTGTGTTCCCTCTTTGCCGGTGAGTATCCCGGATTTGATTTACGACAGTAACTCAGAGTATTCAGTCTTTATGTCGGCAACTCGGCTGGCGGGGGAGTAGTCACTCCCCTGCCGGTTTACAGTTGCAGACATAGGAAGCCTAGCTTCCCTATCCCGCATCCGAAGTGGTAGTACACTGCC
>NC_090736.1:87719097-87759097 GCF_036898095.1 Palaemon carinicauda
TTTCCAGGTTTAGTGTTATTTTCATGAATATTCCTAAGAACTTTGTAAGAATTGACTTCATACACTAGATCCATCATAAAAAGGCTATATAAGAATTAACCTCATTCACTTAATCTTCTTTAAAGACTTTATCAGAGTTGATCTTATCCGTTTGATTCTTTCTGGAAGACTTAGGAAGAATCAACCTCATCACCACGATTCTTACTAAATGACTAAGAATTAACCCCATCCATTTGTTTTTTTTATTATAAGGCTAGCAAGTAATCTCACCAATTCTATTCAGCTTAATAGACTAATAATTAAGCTCATCCAGTTTATTCATCTCAAAAGCATGAGAATAAACCACATCCGTTTATTTATTTTATTTTTAAAGGGTAAGAATTAACCTCGTCTATTTCACTCTTCTTAAAAGGCTCAGAATTTATTTCAATCAATTCATTCTTCTTAATTTGTAAATGATTTGAAGTTTTCTGGCATCCGGACATCGAAGATCACTGACAACGATATCGTTTATTATAAATACAGAGGAAAAAAAATTCAATTAAAACTCTAAAAGCAAACAAGTTTTAAAAGTTAAATAGCTTTCAGAAAACCTGCTTCTGAAATAAAACTGAAAAAGTCGCTAGCATTGTACGACGCATGTCCAAGGATCTTGGCAAAGACGAACCTGCCATCCTAACCTCGAGCCTCAAACAGATATGTGTTTCTTTCTGTGCTATGAGTGGGGGATTCAGTCAACAAATGTCTCACTTTCAAGGGTATCAAACACTCGTCACAATATGATTGGTGTTGGCCAGCCAGCAAAAACTCATGTGTCATCCGAGTGTGATCAATGCGGAGACGACAAAGAGTAGTCACCCACTTTCGGGGCATCCAGTTATACCTCAAAGAGATATAACATTACTTATTTCTCTCATCTTATTTCCAGCTAAACTATCCCAATGCTGTTGCCAATTACAATAAATAAAATTCTTAATTGTAGGTAAAAAATCATTACAGGAAATGGGATACCTTTGCGGTAGCAACTCGGCTGCAGCACTCTTTGCCAGCATATCTGCCTCCTTATTTCCAGACACACCTACATGTGCCAGAACCCAGCAAAATCTAAATGTTATACCTTTCAGGCCAATAGTTAAACCCTACTAAAAAATTTTAAAACTAAAAGATTTAGTGGAATTAAAAACTTCTAAAGGTTGTAGGACACTCCAGGCATCACTAAAAATGGTAAAATTGCCCTCCTTTTTAATGCTATTTTCTTAAAAGTGGTTAGTATAGCATATAGTTCAGCAATAAATATTGAAAATATTAGAGGAAGTGCACCTCTACAGTTATCGGCACAAAAAGAGTATACTTCCCAGATGGTCCACTCCATACCCTACCGGAAGGATAGCACCAAAACAGATATAAAGGCACAGGTGTAAGCTGAACCTGCCTGTAAGGACCGAGACCTAGGAACTATGGAATCATCCTTCCATATCTGTGATGATGGGCTTCCGGCCAGAAGCCGAGAGTCCTACCCCAAGTATTGGATCCCCCTGGATTCCGAAGACTCAACCCTTGAGAATAGTTCCGTCAAAAAGGTCCAACTCCCATTCATCGAAGCAGGCAGAAAAAACGGGTGTACAAACATCCACGCCATTAATATATATTTATATTCATATATATATATATATATATATATATATATATATATATATATATATATATATATATATATATATGTGTGTGTGTGTGTGTGTGTGTGTGTGTGTGTTTGTGTGTGTATATATATATATATATATATATACATATATATATATATATATATATATATATATATATATATATATATAAAATAAATTTTCCTCATAGAATTGGGACACCAACACGGAAGATAATTTGTAAATTTAGGAGAAGGTCGAAGTAATATTCAGAGAGAGAGAGAGAGAGAGAGAGAGAGAGAGAGAGAGAGAGAGAGAGAGAGAGAGAGAGAGAGAGAGAGAGAGAGAGAGAGAGAGATTTACTCATAGAGTTGGGGCAACAACACGGAAGGAAATTCATAAAAATAGGAGAAGGTCGAAGTAATATTCAGAGAGAGAGAGAGAGAGAAAGAGAGAGAGAGAGAGAGAGAGAGAGAGAGAGAGAGGAGAGAGAGAGAGAGAGAGAGAGAGAGAGAGAGAGAGAAATTTACTCAGTGTTGGGGCAGCAACACGGAAGAAAATTCATAAAATTAGGAAAAGGTCGAAGTAATATTCAGAGAGAGAGAGAGAGAGAGAGAGAGAGAGGAGAGAGAGAGAGAGAGAAGAGAGAGAGAGAGAGAGAGAAATTTACTCAGAGTTGAGGCAGCAACACAAAAGTAAATTTATGAAATTAAGAGAAGGTAGAAGTAATATTCAGCGGAAGAAAAAGATGAGAGAGAGAGAGAGAGAGAGAGAGAGAGAGAGAGAGAGATTTACATTCGAACTGGGGGAGCAATTTCCCCAAGTTTGAAAGCCCTCTTGCCCGTCACAGTGCTTCAACATAAAAACACTATTTCCTGTTGAGGTACGATGACTTCAACCATGCATTCTTTCGTTAAGAGGGTCATTCTTCTTAATTGACTAAGAATTAACCTAATCCGTTTTGTTCTTAGTGGTAGACTAAATGTTAAACTTATCGATTTCGCTCTTAAAAGACCAACATTAACGACTTTTACTTCATTATTCTTAAAAGACCAAGACTTAACCTCATCTATTTCATTCTTCTTAAAGAGTTTCAAAATTGGTGTCATCTAAATGAAGCTTTCTAGTGGATTTGTTGCATATCTACCTCATCCAATTGATTCTTCCTAAAAAACTTTGTAAGAATTAATCATCCACATGAATCGTCCAAAGAACTGTTTCAGAAGCGTCCTCGTTCACACAAGTTTTTTCACACATTAATCTCACAAAATATTTAATAAACTTATCAAGATTGACATATATACTGTGGTCCTGGTATTACCCCTTGCAAAATGAGAGACACTTCATGCTATAATGATGACGAGTTGGGTGCTTTAACCTTGTTAGTTTTAATGAGGCAATCTCGCATAGTAAAAAAAATCTTTTTATCACGATGATATCTAGCCATTTTGCTAGCTTATTTTCAAATGAAGCAAAACGTGAACCTCATTTTCCTAGCTTATTTTCAAATGAAGCAAAACGTGAACCTCATTTTCCTAGCTTATTTTCAAATGAAGCAAAACGTGAACCTCATTTTCCTAGCTTATTTTCAAATGAAGCAAAACGTGAACCTCCGCAGACGGGAGTGCATTGAAAGTTGAAAATAGTTTCCATGATGCTAAAGAACTGGTGATAGTCTTACTAAATGTACCAGGAAATAAGTCGGAAAATAGTTATGATATTTAAGAAGTGATTAATTACATATTTTGCTCTTAATTATTTTTTTTATGCTTTCCCTAAAAAGATGCTAAAATACATTATTTCAAATTGGTCTCGTTAATACTTACACTGATGATTGATAGATTTTCATTAATCTTCTGATCATAATTCTGAATCTAGTAAATATGTGTATTAATTGTTAAGGAATGATCTCAGCTTTAATTCAGCCACTAGCTTCCCTACCCCATACAGAGAAAATATTTTTCTCCTGCCAGTGAAATGTTCCGACTCTTGTTCAAATGCCTCGGCGAAAGGATGTCCACCAAATGAGCCATGAATGATATCCTAAAACATAATCGTTAAACATTATCAGAAGAGAATGTTGAAAATCAGAACAAACTAGAAATTTCGAGTTTACTAAACACAAGTGTTTTATTTCATTTTCGTTTTAGTGTTTAGATCTTTATTTAAGCTCATAAACGAGAGATATTCATTTATGAGAAATGAATAAAATGCTGATCGTTCTGTGATTATTATATTTGAAATTTGCAATCGTTCGTGGATAGCTTGTAATGTCATACATGAAAGATTTTATAAATATATTCTAACATATATAAGATTTTCGGGAATTTTGTTTTAGAAGTTTTTTTTTTCAAAACAAAATTAGATAATGCGCCAGTACAGTACATCATATTCATTGGGCAACATTTGAAAACTTATATCATGACGCAGGTTTATATTTTAATTTGTTTCATAATTTTGTTTTCTTTCTTTTTTTGAAGAACAACAACTTGAAAAAAGAAGAGTAGTCCCTTTCGAGTTCAATATTTACAAGGACATTATTAATTGACTTCCAATCAATGCTGACTACTAATTTGCTATTCGGGTAGTTTTGATAAAGGTTTCTGGAAACAAAGATGACTTATAGCGAGTTCCATCTCATGGAGGAGAATGATATCAAGGGCTGGTCAAGTTGGTCGACCTTCGATTTAACAACTTCCTATCAGAGCCTGTTGGATTATAAAGGGTAATGACATCTCTACTATCGTTTCCAGAGGCCGTGTAATAGTGTTTTTCCCAAATATCTAACAAACCGGCTTATGAATTTCCATGAAACTACAGCAATGAATGTTTAAAACATTGGCCTAATTTTTGGTGGTACAATGAATTGACAGATGTGCTTAATTAACCCGTTTACTCTTAGAGAAAAGAGGAACTTCTTCCCTTCCTTCAGAACGTTTCGAAGAAGTGTTACTTAATCACGTAACTGTGACACAGAGGTTCCCCCAAGCCTCCTTCGGTGTTTACACCTATGGCTATCCTAGTACCCCCCCCCCCCCTCCTTCTTGCCTTTTTTCCTTCATTCCCATTGTTATTAGGCTACCGAGTAAATCTTTGTTAGGAAAGACTGTGTACTGCACATATAAAATGAGCTGGAAGAGCAATAAAATGTTTTATGGTGGTAGATAATGATTAGATGATTAACACAAATTATCAAACATAATAGAAGAGGTTTAAAACAGGGGTGTGGAATCTCACTGAGAGATATTCTACTCGGACTCCTACAAGTTTTAGATTTGCAACTAAAAAATAAAAGAAAATAAAAAAAGAAAATAAAAACATTAGTAGAAATAGAAAACAATAAATCTATGGTTTCCAGCAATTGGTGATAACATTTTTTTGGAAAAGCAAAGCTAATGAATACTTTGATACGAGTATATCAGCTTGGCGTGTAGACAATGTCAATGGATTTCTCAAAGTAAGGTTGATTGGTTCATTAATTGAAGTCTGGTATAATTCCAGTGACAAAGTCGCAATGATGTTTGCCACATACCTTTTAAGTAACAAAAATAGGTACTGGTACTTATAACGTAAATAAATATATAAAACTATAGGTTGAAATATAATAAATCTTATGTATGTATGAACACACACACACACACACACACACATATATATATATATATATATATATATATATATATATATATATATATATATATATATATATATATATATATATGATTTCAAAATTTATCAAATGGCCGATGGCAATGCCCTTATATGAAACATCTTTTAGAAGTCTACCTTCTAAGGAATTCAAGCTACTCTCTCTGGTGAAATTGATATGATAAATTATATCAAACAATGCTCTCTGTCATTTTCTTCCTGGAAATTGATGTATCGAGTAACCTGTGTTGTATGGAAGAATGAGTCCTACGGCTTAACCTGAAGAAAACTATATTTCTATTGCTTTACCAACACTCGCTTGAAGAGCGAAGTGTAGGGTTAGCATGGCTTCTTTCGTCTCCTGTCATAAGTCTCATTCTTGATCTTCAATGTAAGTGAGTGGGTAAGCTATAAAACGTTGGTCTTGTGTTTAGGTACAGTCTAAAGTCACGAATCACATTACCAGGTATGCTGAACTTTCGTAATGCTTGGGGTAGGTCATTTGACAATTATCTATGGAGTTAAACAGGCGTTTAACAATTCAGGGGATGGGAGGTACAGGGGAAGAAACGTTATAACAACGTCACTGAGGGACGTCATCACTTTTGCGAATGTGTGGGTGGCTAAGACTGGCTTTAGCCTCATTTTCTTAAGTAAAAAAGTTAATGAAACGTAATTGGCAATGCACAGTATTTCCCAAAATTAGACCATTGTATGAAGCGCTCCCTGCTTTGATATCATGGAAATTCATCAGTTATTCTAGGAGTTATTTAAAAAAAAACACTATTACACGGCCTCTGGAAACGATAGTAGGTCTGGAGTGGTAATTGTAGAATAGTTAAACTCTACCACGAAGATGGGGCGGGTTAAAAAATCCTTTCTAGATATGGGAACAATACAAGAATTGACATCTACTACAAATTTGGAGTAACTACTTAGATGAAGGGAATTTGGTGCACTTTGTCAACTCATCCAAATAGTCTTCTTAACAAGATGTATCGAAAAATCATTATAAGACAAGTGATTGATAAATTCTAAGACCAATAATTGCCAGTTCTCAGACATTCCATATACAAATCCTTAAAAGGCGTTGAGAATGTAAGAGTGGTGTCACTTACAAACACAAATAAATGAAAGTGAGAAAAACTACAAGAATAGAACGAACCCAAAAGATGTTCGTTCAGCTTAAAGTGGCTCTGGGCTAACAGTGTCAAAAGCCTTCGAGTTATCAGGAGCAATAACATGGAAATATCCGAAAGTTGCTGACTTAGAGATGGCAAGTTATGATTAACTCATGAAAGACATCACCAGACACATTCCCATTTTGGAAATTATATGATATGAGACCGGGAGGGAAAGACAATAGATAAATAATAAACGGTAATAAAAAAACTTCTACCAATTGCAAAAAGGCTCTATTTATACATTGAGAACACTACCCACTCTCCTATGAGCTCTCGTACCAATTGACTTTTGATGAAGATCCTGACATTACGGAGTTTAAAACTAAAGGAATTTTAATGTAACTTGACTCCAATTTCATCAAAATATACGATGAACTAATTAATGGGAATTCAACACCGCCTGATTATGTCTTATCTCAGTCCAGCCAGACCAGTCGGCCCTCAATCACGCCCAAATAAAATAATATTTGCATGAATCCCTGAATGTCAGATCCCGATCTACAGAGCCTTTTAATGTTGTTTGTTCTTCCCCAGTAGAAACATTTGTTTTCTTCTTTTGCTTTTAAAGAAGGAAAAGGAAAAACCTTCCGGAGCTTTAAGAGGTTGTTTCGTTTTTCAATTCTTAACTCTTGTTTTTTATTCCTTGATGTGACGCATTTGTTTACAATGGAGAAACTGGATTATTTTTGGATTGATGTTTATGAAGAGGAAGCATGCAATTAGTTTGATTCTTTTCAAACGGGATTAGATTTAAAGTTAACCTGGTATAACAAAATACAGTACGATTTGTTTCGCTTAGATAGGGTTCTCGTACCTTTACACCTGTTATTCAATTAAATTCCAGAGTTTGATTCTATTATTCCCTATGATATATCAGGTTAGGGAAAAAGTTCTCGAAAATAAGTTATCATGAAATGTTCCTCTTAGAATTGAAGAGATAAATAAGAAAAATTTGCTTTTCATTTATATGATTTAACGTTGCAATGAAAGTTGAAATTGATTGTTTTTAACATGAAAGCAAGCCATTGAATATTACGAATATCATCAGTTTTGTCGAGAAACTTAATGAGCAGCCTTTGTCGGAGTGGTAATTTCTGAGAACGGTATAGTCTACATGTATGTAATATTACATGATTTGTTCTCTCTCTCTCTCTCTCTCTCTCTCTCTCTCTCTCTCTCTCTCTCTCTCTCTCTCTCACTTATCAAACTTCAGGATAGACCTGCCAATCTATGAATAAGGTGCCAATCCGAATCAGAAGTGAAAATATGAAAATTCTTCCTATATTCAAACAGTCAGTCTAGCGTTGATAAGTCTATCAACGTCACTCCATTAATTGATATCTTAGGAAAGATACGTAATGTAACAATAGAAGGACTAAAATAATAGTATATTATTCACAATATACGAGTGAAATAATGAGGAAATGGAATATTGAAAAAGAAAAAGTCTAGATTCGAATGCCAAGTTGAAAGATTCCGTTTACGCGACGCTGCCAAAGAAAAAAAAATACATAATACAAAAAATTATGATTGTTATCATATCCATAACCTTGGTAAATCACCCTCTTTATATAAGCAGAAAGCTAAATAAAGATGTTTTTCACTTCTTGGATACGGAGACAAAAACACAGGGTAGAATATATTTCTTTTTTTTCTGAAAAGATGGCTTCGTTTTGGGAGATAAATTTATAACTAGATATATATAAATCAGTGGCTCTCAAACTGGGGTCCGCGGTCCTCTGGGAGACCGCAAAGGCCTCTCAGGGGAACCGTAATGGGGCCACCAAATCATCCTTACACGTAGGCTATAATTAGGATCACTCTCACCATACGGTTTGGCATTTAATTAATATATGCTAACAAATGTTCTTTTGCTTCTTGTGGTATATAACCAAAATAGAAAAAAAAAACTTTATTCTTTAGCACAATTATGTATCTCACTAGTTTTCTTGTGAGAGAATAAAATAGTAAAAAAAAAAATATGGAAGTTATATGAATGGAAAATGGACTTGGGAATGTTTTATAATTCCAGGATAGGCGCAGCTATCAAGCAGTACATATTGAGTGAGACACAAATGAAAAAAAAAAACAAAGTTTAATGATAAGTACACACAAACGCACGTCATTTTGCCTATGTCCGACTGTTTGAATATGAGAGAGAGAGAGAGAGAGAGAGAGAGAGAGAGAGAGAGAGAGAGAGAGAGAGAGAGAGAGAGAGAGTAAATAAAAACAATCAAATACAATTACTTTACATTACATTTCTTGCAATACCTTTGTAAGTAAAAGGGAGTAATCTATAAATTTATGAAATCAATAATAATACCAGGGATGTAGTTAAATTACAGTACAAAACCGAACGATGGTATCGTGCATGGTACGAAGGGACCAAATCATTGTAGGCCTACTTGTTTTATTTATAATAATATAGATTTTATGTCGTACATTTGGTATCACTGGACATTGTACACTACTGACTAGCTGTCGGCCGAGTGCATTTTATGCAACATGACCCACACAGGTACTGCAACGATCTTTCCGTATGCACGTCAAAGCAACCAAATTGCTTCCCTAACTCCCCTCCCTCTCTTTATTAAAAAATTATCATATAATATTATTGTACTTGTGTGTGTGCATGTGTGTGTGCGTGTCACGGACAATTACTAGCATATAATAGAAAATAAGATATAAATCAAATATAATAAAAATTTAGAATGGCATACCTGTACGCCGTGTACAGTAACTCCTTAAGAGTCAGTGTGTTGACGCATGTTGCGAGGTGAAGTGGTTTGTTCTGAACTGTGCCTACTATTAACACTACCAGTGGTGGTAGCCTACCACTGTAGACTACCCCCACTGGTAGGCCTATACACGGTTAAGAATTATTATTTACTATTTCATTGTTACAATTTTATTATTCCCCTTCAGATTTATAATGGCTCAAAAAAAGTTGAGATATGATGATTCATATTTGAAATTAGGTTTTACTGTATTAATGTGTAAAGGGGAAGAGAAACCACAGTGTGTTTTGTGCTCTGAGGTGTTGGCCAGTAAGTTAAAGAGACTCTTGGAAACGAAGCATCCCAGTTCAATAAACAAAGATGTTGACTTCTTCAGGCGCAAAGCCGAACAATTGCACAAATGCAAACTTGATAACACCGGTTTGTTTTCACAGAACAATAAGTCTGGTTTAATGGCCTCTTATGAGGTTTCAAGGAAAATAGCTGTTGCTAAAAAACCCCACAACACCGGAGAACAACGAATATTACATTGCTGCAAACATATATCGAATGTGTTTGGAAGTTCTGAACTTGATAAGCTGAAGCATGTCTCCCTGTCAAATGATACCGTAAGGAGGCTTATAGCGGAGATGTCTGAAAACATACTGTCGCAGGTGATCTTCAAGATTCAGAATTCTATTTTCAACTTTTTTGCAATCCAGCCTGATGAAACAACGCATATTTTCAACTTAGCCTAACTTTGCGTCTACGTACGATACGTACATGACAAGCACCTGGAAGACGAAGTTTTGTATTGTGAAACTCTCATCTCCAGGAAAAACTTCAAAGGATATATTTAACAAAGTGGACAGCTTTTTTGAGACACAAGGTATCAAATGGGAACATGTTGGCGTGTGTACTGACGGAGCTCCAGTAATGCTTGGTTGTCGTTCAGGTTTTCAAACTTTGGTTAAGCAAAAATCGCCAGATATTACTGGTACACATTGCACTATTCACCGACAAGCATTAGTAATGAAAACCATGCCTGATGAGTTGAGCAATGTTCTCGATGAGGTGGTTTAAACCAGTTAACTTCATTAAAGCTAATGCACCTAACTCTCGTTTGTTTTCTGCATTATGTAAAGAAAGTTATTCCGAATTTGAAACACTCTTATTGCATTCACACATAAGGTGGCTTTCCAAAGGGAAAGTATTGAAGAGAGTTTTCGTTCTACGTGAAGAAATTCAACAATTTTTTGTAGACACTAAGCCAGACATCCACGCAAAATTCTCTGATGTCCGTTTTCTTATATGTCTGACATTTTTGGTAGACATACAGTATTGAATCCATGAATTCCCTCAATTTATCATTGCAAGGAAAAGAGATCACAATGCTCCATTGCCATGAAAAAAATGACTGCTTTCAAAATGAAGTTCGAACTATGGCTTTCGAAGATAGAGAAGAATAATTTTGCCCCATTTCCACAATTAAATACATATATTGATGAGAATGAGCTTGATGTCGAAGACGATATCACAGAGTTGATGAAACAACATGTATCACTTCTTAGTGAAGGAATAACTTATTATTTTCCTAACCTACAAAACTTTGAAAAATACTATCAGTTTATCATCAACCCTTTTGTACTCTATATTAATGATCTGCCTTCAGAGGATTATTCAATACAAGAACAATTTATTGAATTGATTAATGATGCAGGTGCAAAACATATTTTCCGTGAAATGTACAGTAGTGATTTTTGGATTGAAATGGCAAATTCTTATCCCAGTGTGGCAAAGATGGCACTAAAAGTGTTGATTCCATTTGCAACCACCTATGAATATTAGTCAGCATTTTCCACACTACTTACCATCAAATCAAAATCCCGAAACAGATTAGAAGCAACACATAATATGAGAGTTGCACTGGCTAAAACAAAGGCAGTTATAGAAGAATTGGTTCAGGCAAAGCAAATGCACCCATCTCATTGAACGTACATTTGGTAAATAAAGCTGCATTTTCTGATTATATATGTTTTGACCAAAAAAGGTTTTTGTTCAATATAATTTGCATTTTCTTATTAATTAAGTGGTTGTCAAATAAATAAAGAAGTTTTTGTTTCAGTAGATAAAGGTTTCCTTTTTTATACGTAATGGATTCCAAAAAAATACCTTTGTTTCAGTACCTTAATGTTACCATTTTCTGAATATATAATTGTTTGATAAAAATGTGTTGTTTCAGTAACCGTGTGGTATATTTTGTAATGTTAATTGTGATTAATTTAAAAAAGGTCCGCCGAGTAATCTAAAACTTATAAAGAGATCATCATGCAAAAAACCTCACAATAGTTTGAGAACCACTGAACTAGAGGTAACAGATAGTGAAGGAAATAGGGGGGTTCTGACCGTCCCACCCCAACCCTCACTCCCAGCTATGTTGCTCCTCTCTCTGAAATAACGATACCATCAAATAAAACTATCAACGGGTATATTAATTAGCTCTTCATTTGAAATGTACAGTTTGATTTCCCCTGTTAATCATTGCCAGGAGCAACGAAAAGATATTTTGCTGTGATTCATTCTCACATAAATCATGTATAATAGTAATCCACCTCTGTCTTCCGGATGGTAATAATCAATAACGTTAGAGAGCCTCAATTAATTTCTTGTTTGTGAAGTCTTTCATTATGTTAATAAAACAGAGAGACAGGTCACAATTTTAGTAGTACTGCCAAGTGTTCCGTCAATGTGATTTGTATTGTAACTGGTATTCCAATTTGAAACTAACCTATTTAGAAATTTAGTTAAATGCATAAACTATTATGAGATTCAGGGCCTCTGTAACACGGTTTTTTGGACTTTGCTCCTTATCAATGCATCGGATGTAGCTGAAAGTTGACATATGTATATTTTACAACCACACACAAATTTTGTCAGCATTATCAATAACCTAAACCCGATAGTTTTATTTTTCATAGAGTAAAAATTATCTAGCCGACGCCATGGCCAGTGATAACGAGCCAAGAGTCGAAAACATTCATCACATAAGGAATGTAAACACCTTTTGACAAAATTTTGCCCCGCCCATCCACCAGACACCCATTCACCTTGTTCCATCGGCTCTGAAACTCATAACAGTCAAGAATGGCTAGCAGGATTTGGAATTGCCCCAGTGGTTGCAAAACTGCATTTGCCTTACGACTTGCAACTTTATACAGTCAAGAGAAAGCCCGTGGCCATATTTACTATAGCCTGAATAGGTAATTATTCAGTTTCTAGTTTAAATCCAATGTTTCTGGTCTGATTTGTATTTAGCGCAACATGATTATAATACTTGTAATGTCATTCAGGCTTTTGAACATTTCCATTAACTATTCACTATGCCACCAAGAGAGAGAGAAAAAGAGAGAGATTGTATGTAAACAGTCTTTATATAACTATTTTTGTTAAAATAAGAATTTTGTGCTAAACTCTCCATCAGACCAACGGATCATCCGATATAATTTTTTTTCTTCTTAGGCCGTACGACCGTTTTGGCTATGTTTTGGGCATGACTGCATTTTGTAAATAAATCATGAATAGTTTTAGGAGTTTTATTTGTACATCTAATGGGAATTTATAGAAGTAAAGTTAACATAATTCATTTATCCTTTAAAATAATTACTACATGTAGCAAAACATAGTAGTAAAGATGATAATGCAATGAAGGAATGATACCATACTTTATCTTTAGCTTCTACATCGGCAATAACTTACCCAGTTGCCATCATTTGTCAGCTTAATGAAATAACCTATCATCTAATGTTAAACTTAATTTCTGAGGAGGCCATGGCTTATTGCACAGTGAAAAAAAACATGACAAAGACTTTATGAATGGCGGAACGATACATAAATGTGGGTGGGGTGTCTGTGCTAGCCTAGTAATACTACTGTAGCAGAAGTGCCGCAACAGTAGTATACATGAATTAAACGTTTAGGCCAACTGCTGGATCCTTGAGGATCATTTAGCACTTCTTACAACTACTAGAGAAATGAGTTTTTATATCCAGAATTTAAATTTTATGATCCAACAATGCCCATGATAGCCTTCAGTGTTATCCTGAATTATATCGAGGCCAAAGTGGGTGGAGCCTCATGAAGTCATCATTCTGACGATAACTATTTGTGAAGGTTTAAAGCCGAAATACGGTACCGGCGTCATTTTTTTTTTTTTACAGTAAACAGGTAGGTAGATAGACAATAAATAAATATTGCTTGACATTGGATATAGCAGTTATCAAATCAAGCTTGTCTACTACGTTTTTGAAAATTACCAACTATTCCCTACACCTTATCAATCTGATTGTGACCTATAAAGTAGACTGTAATTTCTTAGGAAACTTATTTTGGGAGTTAGGCTAATAATCGAAGCGTTTTTGTATTCATTAACATATTTTGTTGGTTTGTTCATTATGACAATTATCAGTGGAGAGGTTTCAGAGTTCATAAAGGTGTACTGCCTTGCTTTTATTTAAGCTTTTGCGTCATTGTTGGCAGAGGTATAGCCTTCGTTACGTATAGCCAATCATCGATCGAGAAAGAGGGAAGAAATGCCGTCATAAGTTACGTAACGAGTGCGTTCGAAACCTTTTCTCTGCATAAGTTGGCCCGTCTTCAAAAAACGTCACTTTTACATTATAAGTACTAAATTTATTCAACCTACGTAATGCAGAATATAGTCAAAAATTATGTGGAGATATAATGTGCATTCTGAAGAAGTGTTATATTTATGAAATTTATAGATAAAAAATTATTGCGAAAAAACCGTGTTACAGAGGCCCTGAATCTCATAGTAGATAAGCATATAAACACAGATATATATATATATATATATATATATATATATATATATATATATATATATATATATATATATATGTAAATGCAGCATTTTATAGAAACCATTTGTGTATATAATCATTTAATAAGCTCTGTTTTTTAACTTGGTGATTAGGGTTAAATTGTATTGTAGATATTTTGTCCGTTTTACATGTAAACATTGTTCAGTCTGTTTTGGATTGTTACTGCTGTAATTTGTTTGTTAATTGTTGAGTAGTTTCTGAAAAGATTGTTTCTCCTGGTAGGCTAGTTATCAGTGTTGGAATTACACTGTAACCATTATATGTTCTAGAAATAGGATCAAGGTTTTTCGATGACTGACAGAGTAGAAGAAGTCTTCAAAGTGTAAAGAACATTTCTTTGGAAATTCGTTTCGCTTGTATTGGATGTAGCTTAGAGTAACACAGATGTAAGTTTATTTCTTTACTGAAATTTCTATATATTCTATTTCATGTTTGTGGTATTTTGTAGTGAAATCAAACTATTATCAATTCTTTGTTTATTATGGAGTTTCTTTTTAACAAATTTAGTAAGTTTGTATTTTGTTGTTTTCAGTTTCTTGAAGCTCGTCGCCCTGCACGACTAGCAAAGTACTCATCATTGGTTCTCTGGTCTTTTGAGTACTGACCAACTATAAGCTTTTACAGTTATGGTCAACTTAAGTCGTAGTGCTTAGTGTTAAGTGATTTAAAGCTTTAAGTTGGTTTAAAGTGTCTTGTGATATTAACTTGAACTTTATATCAAATCTTTAATAAAATGTGACGTGAGTAACAGTATCTGTGTCTTTTCTACATCTCATCCCTGTGGCTTTGAAGAAAACGGCAGCTACACACACACACACACACACACACACACACACATATATATATATATATATATATATATATATATATATATATATATATATATATGTGTGTGTGTGTGTGTGTGTATGTGAAGCCTCCTAGGTTACTGATTAATAGCTGGGCTTCTAAGTAGTATTGAATTAAGTTATTCTTTAATGTCACAATAATAAAGTTAATTCTCAATTTGAAATATTAAGTAAAATCTCAGGAATGTGGGGGCATGACCGTGTATTTTATCATTTACTCGAGGAAAACTTTGCGTAAAAATTTAACAATTAAAGCTCACTGGTTCCGTAGGCAAAGAAATACACAAAATTGTAGATTCTGGATTGATTCAGTTAAATTCCCGTAGATTTCTTCCCATCCAGGTTGACAAAGCTATTTTCTATCATCTCCTGACACGGAACTGTCGTCTGCTCTCTGTTTCTTCGTGGTAAAGGAGCTTACAACTGGGTGGCTGGCAGGAATCAGACAAACTCCTGCCTTCCTTGAAGGTTCCTTCTACTCCATGGCTGGAGACCGTCAATTTCAGAGTCTGAGGAGTCTGTTGCTTGGTGGATATATGTCTATATCTAAAAGCAGAATGAAGTAGGGAATCGGCGGGCAGGCCTTTCTGACAGGGATACTGGCTGGACTGGACTGACTTATGTGGAGACCTTCCTATTTTTATAAGGTAGATTTCAAGGTGTGACAACCAAGATAGCTATCGGTGACGTGTAGACTTCCGGCGACACCTTCATTCAAAGGGAATTCTGATGTTTATCAAAGCTGCGTTGCTTAACTGTTTTAACGACCTACTGCTTCCCGTTCAAATTCCTTGTTATGAATCAAAATCGCATAGCTTACAAAGGCGTAAAAAACAACATCCTAGCTATTCCAATTTGACTCTCTCTCTCTCTCTCTCTCTCTCTCTCTCTCTCTCTCTCTCTCTCTCTCTCTCTCTAGTACCGTTTCTATCTCTCTTAAAGTACTTGTTCACGAAATCAATATACTTCCTCTCTCTCTCTCTCTCTCTCTCTCTCTCTCTCTCTCTCTCTCTCTCTCTCTCTCTCTCTCTCTCTCTCTCTCTTAATTAATGGATAAAACTTATTCCTGACACCACTTGGCCCGTACCCTTTGTTTCCTGTGGAAGCCATACTCCTAAACATTAAGTTACAGCAAACAAAATCAAAGATATTATTAGTTTACTGGTTTCCCAGTAATTATCAATTATATATCACCCATTTTATTAAAATTCTTAAAAAAATATTTCACCTAGTTAATTTAATCAATTTCTTAAGAAAACATTTCACCTCATCACCCATCCTCACGATAATTAATTTTATTCAATTTCTTAAGAAAACATTTCCCCTCATCACGCATCATCATGATAATTCATATCATTCAATTTCTTAAAAAAACATTTAATCTCATCACACATCCTTATGATAATAAAAATTAACGGAATTACATTAACATTTTGAAAGACTAGTCAACTTTTTGTTCATAAGACATAAATGTCCCAATTTTGTTTTATATGTTTCATAAATCTTCATAATCAACATCTTAATCATCTCATAATAAAGAAACATACTTAGAATATAGTAAAGACATTTTATGAATAACTTATAAGTCAGTTATATCGTAAAAGTGTTTTCTCAGTTATTATTATTATTATTATTATTATTATTATTATTATTATTATTATTATTATTATTATTATTATTATTATTATTATTACTTGCTAAGCTACAACCCTAGTTGGAAAAGCAGGATGCCATAAGCCCAGGGATCCCAACAGGGAATTTAGCCCAGTGAGGAAACGAAACAAGGAAAAATAAAATATTTTAAGAACAGTAACAACATTAAAATAAACATTTCTTATACAAACTATAAAAACTTTAACAAAACAAGAGGAAGAGAAATTAGATAGAATAGTGTGCTCGAGTGTACCCTCAAGCAAGAGAAGTCTAACCCAAGACAGTGGAAGACCATGGTACAGAAGCTATGGCACTATCCAGGATTAGAGAACAATGGTTCGATTTTGAAGTGTCCTTCTCCCAGAAGAGCTGCTTACCGAAGCTAAAGTCTCTTCTACCCTTACCAAGAGGAAACTAGTTATAGAACAATTACAATAAAGTAGTTAACCCCTTGGGTAAAAAAGAATTGTTCGGTAATCTCAGTGTTATCACATGTATGAGGACAGAGAATCTGTAAAGAATAGGCCAGACTATTCGGTATGTGTAGGCAAAGGGATAATGAACCGTAACCAGAGAGAAGAATCCAATGTTGTACCATCTGGCTAGTCAAAGGACCCCATAAACCTCTAGCGGTAGTATCTCAACGGGTGGCTGGTGCCCTGGCCAACCTACCATTCAAATAACAAAAATATAACATCTCAATGTTACTGAATAACAATCCCTGTAAACATGGAAAATCATTGACAAACTACAGTAATTTAATTGTCACTTCATATTTCCACTTCTAAAAGAATCATCTATCATACAGACGAAATTAACTTTTGTGTGGTTTCCATATTTATTGTTTCAAATGGAAAGGGTGAAATGAATATGACAAAAACATTCGTATTTATTCTACACCATTTCCTATGTAATTATGACAGCACTAAAAATGCATACAACGTTCCTATGTTTATCCTTTTTACATTTTTCATATCTATAATTGATTTAATATTTTTCCCTTTCTTCATATTTATTCACGTTGACATGAAAAATTATTTTTCTCTTCCCATTTACATTATAAATTGTTTTAATACTTCCCTTCATATTTATTCATGTTAGCTTAATTATTACAGCACACCTATTTCTCTATTTACCAGAAACTGTTTTATGCAGTATATCATTCAAACTTAAAACATTGTTAACCTATGTTACACCAAACAGCACTCAATCCATTGCCCTTGAAATACAATAAAAACCTAATTTTTTTTTTTAAACCGGCCGCATTATTTCATCAATCTTGTAAATCATTTCAGTACACTGGTAAAGGTTAAATCATCTATGAGCTTCCATACATCAATTATCAATGGTACCCATAATTTTATGAAATGTTCTCTTATATTCTTGATTATTTGGAGACACTTTTTTTCCGTTCGGACCTTGGATTACATTTATTTTAATAAATACTTCCGAACCTATTATTATTTCTAGGAAAATACCATTTATACATTCATTATATTCATTTACTTGTTACCTTACATAGTCATGTGATTGCCCAGGGAACTTCATGTCATCTAATAAGGAGTTTAGTGGTCTTCCTTATATCTGTCTAACAAAAATATGAGGTTTCTTCTAACGTTTTCTTTACAGTTATTCAACGTAAATTTGTCATCTTCTAAGCTAATTATCAGTCTTCTATGGTTGGACTGATGATAGTTCGCAGGACATATACAACCTTTACCATTTGCCCTTCTGCTGTTCTATTTGAACTTGACGTAAAGTGGGTTATCCCGCCTTTTTTACCTAAAAAAAAAAAAAAATTAATGCACAATTCTTTATTATGTCACTTGTAAATTCGGGTGCATTGTCCGAGATTGGGTTTCCGACCAAGAGGACATCCCAATAGCATACGACGCCCTCAAAACACAATCTTGGAGCAGTATTCACCATTGCCAGCCGCCTGTATAGCCAAACTTTTTCAGCCTCGTTCGCTCTCAGGAAAAAACCAGTATCGCCTCCCTGCAACCTACTGCAGACGGCTCTCCTTGGCAGGTGAACCTACTTCGTGCCCATTGTGTACAACGCCTACCCGAACCTGTGTGCGCTGCCATCCCTAATGTACGTACCTTGCCCATGAAGGACCCGATGAACAAAGTCATGCCCTAATGGACAGCCGCTTCACCACCTTCAAGACCTCCATCAACGCCTCCACTCCAGACAAAGAGTACAACTAATCAACATCAACCAAAGCTAGTGTGACTGAAATAGGACAATGGCACTTCGCATAGAGGCTATGTCGCTACACACGACTCAAGAACAATGGTTTGTTTTGGAGTGTATTTCTCCTAAAAGAGTTGCTTACCATACCTAAAAGTCTCTCTTTTACTCTTACCAAGAGAAAAGTAGCCAATTAAAAATTATTACAGTGCAGTAGTTAACCTCTTTGGAGAAGAGAACTTGTTTGGTAATCTTAGCGTTGTTAGATCTATGGGGATAAATGAGAATGTGGAAAGAATAGGACAAACTATTCGGTGGATGAACTCTTCTAGGCGAAGGACACTCCAAAATCAAACCATTGTTCTCTAGTCTTAGGTAGTGCCATAGCCTCTGTACCATGGTTTTCTGCTACCTTGGGTTAGAGCTCTCTTACACACTATTCCATTTTATTTCTCTTCCTCTTCTTGTGTTAATGTTTTTTATAGTTTATATAGGAGATTTTTGTTTTAATGTTACTACTTTCCCTGTTGGAGCCACTGGGCTTATAGCATTGGGCTTTTCTAACTGAGGTTGTAGCTTAGCAATTAATAATAATAATAGTATCTTGTTCAAAGCAGACTAATTCTTGAAGCTTACATGCTCCATCATAAATTATATGCCTATCTGCATTAAAGTCGGACTCGATTCCATTTGGAGTTGGGCCTTTCCTTATGAAATATTTTGGTCTTCATGCTCCTGCATTTCTTCTGCAATGGAAAAGTTTTTACGCTCGCCTCCATGCCGATTTTTTCTTTCTTGGATGCAGTAGAAGATTTCAAAGTTGCAAAGAGGTTGATGCAGACCTTCCAAAAGTGGCGTCAATTGTGCAACTCATCTTAGGTTGTGAAGCTTTCTCGCTTCCCCATTATACCCATATTTGTAGATGAGGTTGGTCTTTGAACCTAATCACTCTTCACAACCAATTGAAGTCTCCCGGCTCCAGCATTCTCTCTTTGGTGAAGCATCTTCTGTGCTTCCATCCAGGCTGGCACTGCCTTGCCACTTTTAAATGCAGTACCTTGGCATGTTACTATACGTTTATGATGAATCAGTAACGCTACTCGTTCATCAGGGCTAAATGTAGTTTGAATAAACTTGGACTACTATTCTTCTACAGGACAGAATAATTCTATTTCTGTTGCCTAAAAAAGGGGAGGCTCGAGGGTGGTCTTAGGAAGACTGTGTGGTAGTGGTGGTGGTGGTGGAGGAGATTTACTAAAGAGTGTAAAGGTATTACTCAATATTTTGTCTGTTTAGATCGAGTATAGGAGGTGGAGTATTCCGTAGCACTTTAGTGTTCATCAGAGGATTGCATATAGTAGTAGTAAATGTGTAATGTTATTCTGCTGTGTTAATCTGAGATTTGGATCTAGGGGGGAAGCCTATAGCAGTGCATCAGCAAGTACATCAGGTCTGGGAAGGATAGAATAAAAAGTAGATATAATATTTACTAATATACTATTTGCCTAGGATTATGTTTGGAATTTAAATGTAGATAGTGCAGGGTTTTTGTAGAAGAGGTAGGGATGTATGGATCGGATTTTTACAGTGAGGCAAATATGTGAGAAATACTGAGCAAAAGATGAGGAGTATGTTGCATTTAAAGATTTGGAGAAAACTTATGATAGAGTTGATAGGGAAGCGATGTGGAATGTAATGAGGTTATCTGGAATTGGTAGAAGGCTGTTGCAGGCAGTGAACAGCTTATACTTAGGCATTAAAGCGTGTATTCGAATAGGACATGAAGTGAGAGTGGGGCTGAGACAGGTATATGTCTGTTGGAGTTTTAAGAGAGGTGAATACTCGAGTGCTTGGTCGATGATTGAAACTGATAGATGAGAGTAATTATGAGTGGGAGGTGAATCAGTATTTTTTGCAGAATCGGAGAAGTGGGTCGATTAGTGACAGAGTTTTGGAGGGCATGTGACAATAGGAAGTTGAGAGTAATTGTAGGTATGCATGAGAAGGGAGGATGGTGCTAGGTTGAATGTCATGTTGGACAGTTACTTTAAGTAGATTAGTTATAAGTAATTGGGGTTTGTTGTTGCTGCGAATGGTGGAGTGGAAGAAGATGTACGTCAAGGGAGTGAACGAAGGATGTAAAGTGTTGAGGCAGTCAAGGAGGTGGTAAACAATAGAGGATTAGGAATGAATGTAGAGAGTATGAGAAAGCGATTGTACCAACTGTGATGTATAGATTAGAGTTGTAGGGAATGAAAGTGACGGCGAGACAGAAATTGAATGTGTTCGAGATGAAGTATCTGAGGAGTATGGTTGAAGTATCTCGATTAGATAGGATTAGGAACGAAGCTGTTAGTGTGAGAACAGATGTAAGAAATGAATTAGCAGCTATTATTATTATTATTATTATTATTATTATTATTATTATTATTATTATTACGTGCTAAGCTACAACCCTAGTTGGAAAAGCAAGATGCTATAAGCCCAGGAGCCCAAATAGGGAAAATAGCCTGTGAGGAAAGGAAGCAAGGAAAAATAATATATTTCAAGAACAATGACATTTAAAAGTTTCCTATGTAATCTATGAAAACTTTACCAAAACAAGTGGAAGAGAAACGAGATAGAATATAGTAGATTGGCCAGGGCACCAGCCGCCCGTTGAAATACTACCACTAGAGAGTTATGGGGTCCTTTGACTGGCTACACAGTACTACATTGGATCCTTCTCTCTGGTTACGGTTCATTTTCCCTTTGCTTACTCATACACCAAATAGTCTGGCCAATTCTTTAAAAATTCTCCTCATACATATCACAACACTGAGATTACAAAATAATTCTTCTTCACCCAAGGGGTTAACTACTGCACTGTAGTTGGTCAGTTGTTACTTTCCTCTTATTAAGGGTAAAAAGGACTCTTTAGCTATGGTAAACAGGTCTTCTTGGAGAAGGACACTCCAAAATCAAACCATTGTTCTCTTATTCTTGGGTAGTGCCATAGCATCTGTACCATGGTCTCCCACTGTCTTGGGTTAGAGATCTCTTGCTTGAGGGTACACCCTGGCACACTATTCTATCTAATTTCTCTTCCTCTTGTTTTGTTAAATCATTTAAAGTTCACATAAGAAATATTTATTTCAATGTTGCTACTGTTCTTAAAATATTTTATTTTTCTTTCCTCACTGGGCTATTTTCCCTGTTGGGGCCACTGGGCTTATAGCATCCTTCTTTTCCAATTAGGGTTGTAGTAGTAGTAGTAGTAGTAGTAATAGTAGTAGTAATAATAATAATAATAATAATAATAATAATAATAATAATAATAATAATAATAATAATAATATTAATAATAATAATAATTAGGAAGAACATCAAAAGTAGTGTGACACCACAAGACTGTATCACACAAAAAAATTGGCTTATACATTGTAAAATCACATAATCATCCTACTTATAATAGAAAAAGACACATCGGTACACATACACCTAATCCTGTATGCCTACTGGTATTCTTGTGACAGTGCCAATGAACGTCGCAGAAAACCTCTTACATAATATAAATGGGCACAATCTTAAGATGCTTAAAAACGCAAATATCTCATACATTTGAATGTGCGTGCACAACATATTTTCAAGGCGCTTCAACACCTACAGGTTTAAGGTTTAAAGGTCGCTCATGAATGACAGAAGCAAGGGACAAGACAATGCACTAGAGGCAGACCATACATACACATGATCAGCGCCAAAGCTAGGACCAGGAGGGCCAGACAATGGCTGCTGATGACTCAATAGGTATATAGGCTCCCTCAAACCTCCATTTTTAGCTTACAAGGACTTTGAGGTTGCAGACACTAAAGGAACTACCAAGTTTCAGCGAGCCTCGAACACCAGACTGGCGATCACCCGGCAGAGATGTTACCAATATGGCACACCATTTGAATGTGCACAATCATCTTCTCTAAGTGTTTCAACCCTCTAATGTCTCATACATTTGAATGTGCACAATGGGTGTCTTGCCAATCTCATACCTAAAATACAATAATAATACACTTATTCAACATCCAATCATAAAGCATACACTTATTGAGCATCCAAACATAAGCAGTGTACCTCTTGAACACCCGAACATTAATAATAATCTTATCTAATATTCAACCATTAATGATATACTTTTTCAACATCCAAACATAATAATACACTTATTGAACATCCAAAAATTTCATAAAACTTTTACTGAACATCCAAACATTAATAATAATCTTACTTAGCATCCAGCCATTAATAATGCACTTACTGAAAATCCAAACATAACAATACACTTTATTTAAATTCAAACACTAATACACTTATTGAACATCAAATCAATCATTACTAATATAAAAAAATCTCTAATGATAAGACAGCATTAACATGGATGACTAAGATTTAGTCTTCAGTGCATTTCGTAAACTACCAAAAACGTGAAAAGTTTTGGGGCGAAAAGTGAAAACTGAAGACTTCCGATTACTCCTGAGTAGCAATTTTCTCTCTCTCTCTCTCTCTCTCTCTCTCTCTCTCTCTCTCTCTCTCTCTCTCTCTCTCTCTCTTACTCCTCCTCGACACGAGTAAGATATTTTGGCGAATCATAACTGCTGAACTAACACTTATCGATACCTTCTGCAAACAATCTCACCCTCGTGCACTTAGCTTTTACCAGCCACTGTTTATCCAAATTCTTCTTCTTCTTTCTAAGGGTGTGTATTCGGGTATGTTTCTATAAATTTATTCAGCACTAACCTTTTTAGAGTTTTAAGCAAAGTGTAACTATACACACATAAACACACACGCATATACACACAATTTATCCATTTGAGAGAGAGAGAGAGAGAGAGAGAGAGAGAGAGAGAGAGAGAGAGAGAGAGAGAGAGAGAGAGAGCCTTACCTTACCTTATTCTATGTTTGGGTTCCCCCAGGTCCCTCAGTGAGAGAGAGAGAGAGAGAGAGAGAGAGAGAGAGATCCATATAAAACATTTAGTAAAATAAGGTGTTATTTCAAAAGTGTTGTTTACACTAGGAAGTTAAGTGCTTTGCACTATTAAAAGGAAAAAAGAGGTATCTGGAGTAATAAATGTCTGATATTATTGTGCTTTCTTAAAGAGTACGGTTTGAGTTTTCAAATAATCATAGAAATCAATTAAACTCGAGTTAATATTGCATTTCTACATCCGCGCCAATCTCCATTTAGTAACACGTAAATAAGACACTAAAGTCAACGAAATTTGAATTGTCATTGGTTGGCATATGTTGTCGTACAATTCTAAATCAACTTATGTTGTTCGGGATAAGAGCCCGTTCAAGATATCTAAAATAATTCCAATATTCAATATTCTTTTCCTTCATATATAGCGAAGCTTCTTATTCCTTCGCTCTAAGATGGAGAGCACTTTTCACAAATTTCTTAAAACGCTACTAAGTTCTTTATTGGAAAGCACTTATGGCTTACATCTTAATGTGAAATCACTTGATACTCCCCTTGCCTGTGAATACAAAATAGCCCCCCTTCAGCAAATGGACCGTGAAAAGATGGCTAAAGATGGCTTGGGCAATTTTTCTCCTCTCAGTAGATGGTCTCGAGCAACCAAGCTTGTTTTCATATATCTTAAATATATTTTTTTTAATTTACATCAAAGTGTTCAAAATTTTCTGCAGCTGCTTAACTATATAAAACAGAAAAAATATAATCGCAGTTAATGTAGCTCTCGTATGTTCGCCTGTAAATTCCATACCATTCTTAAATTTCATTTCAATCTGTAAAAATATTTCAAAAGACAATTTCATGGAAATAATAATTTCTTATATATAATAGAACAAATATTTTACTTGTTTTTACACTCGAATTTTCCACTTACAATATCTAATGGCTAATATACGGGGGGGGGGGGGATTCCTTGAACTGGAACTTTAGTACGTCCGCCGAGGGTCATAATCTTTTACGGAAGAGATGGTCCAAATGGAGGAGGGGGTGGGGAGAATCCCAGTCAAAGGCAACGTCTGGTTACCGTATTGTGCAGAAATATATGTTTTGATTTAATATGAGATAAGAAGACATGAGAGAGAACCTGAGTCAACACTCCTCTTACACCTACTCCAGCATAACGTCTAAATCATTATGTCTAATGTGAGCATTTGTTTGGTTACTTGATTTTAAGAATTATTATTCCATATGTTCTTTCATCAAACTTCTTTGGTTAGAATGAATAAATTGATTAATATAAAATTTAGGCCCCAAGTCAAGCACTGGGACGTGCTGAAGAAGTGCTCTGTTGAAATTTAACAACAATAGTGACAAGTTATAAGTGAAAATCGTTAAGTCAATAATTTCCAACATCATTAAGTTATATGAATTGGAATCAAAGTCATTGGAATACTAAATAGTGCAAAATTACAAATTAATAGTTTATTACAACTGGGACACAGGTAAGAGTTACCAATTATGGTTTTCCCGACTCATTTGAACTTAAATATGGTGTAAACAACAAAAAAATGTTAGGAGCCATTAAGAAAATTAGAAGGAAACCTCATGAAAAGACTGAAACAGGAAAATCAGTTGAAGAAGAAACAAATGAATTTCTACAGATAATGAAGAATACATCAGTATATGATGGTGACTATGGAGGAAGGTGCCTGTGGAAAAAATGATGAATCAGCAAATGGATCGTTGGTCACCGTGGAATCTGATGACACTGAATTATGTGAGCACTGCAAGACTGTCGTTGCCAATGATGCAATTTGTTGTGATAGATGTCAAAAATGGTATCATTTTGAAAACGCATGTTCTGGATTAATAGAAAATTTATCACTAGCCCACAGAAGGCTATTGTGTAATGAACATATTTATTACATATGTAGGAATTGCACTGATAAGTTCAATGAGGATGCAGTAAACATACAAAGAAAATTATTGGATGAAGGAGTCGTAATGTCCCATCATTTGGTTCAGGTCTTGATGAATAAAATAGAAGAAATGAAGGATAGCATGACAGAAATGAGAAATAAAGTGCAAAAAACAAGAGATGAGATGCAAGAATTAAGAAATGAAATGAAAGAATTAAAAAATGAAAAGAAAAGGAATGAAGAGGACATAGATAAGAAGCACATAACTGGTACATATGCTTTAAAGCTGACATCAAAGAAAACATTGATTGTAAAATCAACTGATGAGGTTTCAGCAGTTAATAATAAGAAAACAATTATGACCAATTTAAAAGCCCAAGTTGAAAGCACTGCTGAAACAAAAGATGGCCACCGGATCATAAAATTTGCATATAAACAGAACCTGGAGCAGGCAAAATCAGAATTGGAACAAAGTAATGTAAACAAGATTACTGTTACTGAAAAAGGAAAATTAAACCGATGATAAAACTTACAAATGTACTAGAAGATGATGATGATATTATACAAAGTCTAAAGCTTAAGAACCAGTGGCTAAAAAGACACATTGTAGAAAATGATGATCTGACTATCATAATGCAAGAGAATTCAAGAATGGATAAACATAAACACTATATTATAAAATGTACACCTAAGATACGTAAAGCAATCTATGAAAATGGAGATAAACTTAGTACCACATATAGAATATGTCATGTTTACGACCATTACATGCCCTACCAGTGTTACAAATGCCAGGAATTTGGGCATAGTGCAGCAAATTGCAAGTATAAACAGTCGTGCCCCAAGTGCGCGGGAGAACATAAAGCGGGTCATTGCAGTGGTGTTGAAGTTAAATGTATAAATTGTGTGAGAAAAAACTATGGTGACACAAAACATGAATCCTATGATAGAGTAAACTGTGAAGTTTATAAACAAGAAATAACAGGAGCCAGAAACAATACTGACCATGGCTTCGATTAAGAAAATATCATGTAATCTAATAAATATACAATCCATTGGCAATAAAACTCATATCATTAAGGAAGTTGTAAGTGATCAAGATGTGGATATTTGCTTATTAACTGAAACTTGATTGAGTGGTAATGTGAGTGACAGATCGAAAATAAATGAAATGACACCTAAATCTTATAGCTTTTATCATGAACCAAGAGAAGACAAAAGAGGTGGTGGCATTGGAATATTAATTAAGAAATCATATAAAGTTACAGTAAGAAATCATCTCATAGTTAATTCATTTGAATATATGAATATTAAAATTTTATCTCGAAATGTAAATCTACAAATAGTTATACTCTAAAGACCACCGAGCAAAAGCAAAAGAATGTTCTTAGATGAATTTAATAACTTACTAGATACATTGAACGATAATCGAAATATAATTATATGTGGCGATTTCAACCTACATCTTGATAACAGGGTAGACCCATATGTCAATGAATTTAGAGATTTTATTGACAACCACGACCTTGAAAACATAGTGTCTGAACCAACAGCTCAGTCTAATCATATACTAGATCTAGTAATAGTAAACAAAAACAACAACATCATACTAAATATGGAGATTGAACCTGACTGCTCTATATCCCCAATGCATAAGTTAATGTCTTTTGAAATAGATGTTAGAAAAAATAATGCAATACAGAAGGAGATCACATACAGAATTAAGACTAACTTTGATCCAAAAGAGTTAATTGAACAAAGCCTAATGGACATAAAAGGGATAACACCAGTCTGTAACTGTGAAAAGAATCACACCCTCGTAGAGAAACAATCCTGTATAAACTGCATTACTGATAGAAGTAAAACTATACTTGCAACTAATTATAATAATAGGTGCCCGGAAATAACAAAAATAATCACAATTAAAGAAAAATCGAACTGGTTTGATAATGAATTACATGAAGAGAAAAAGAAAAATGGAGGATAAATGGAAAAGAAATAAAAATAATGAAAACTGGCAACATTACAAAGCAGCTCGAAATCGCAACAATTACCTTATCTTAGTTAAAAAAAAGGGCCTATTATAAAAAAGTGTGCAATGAAAATGACCCACGGAAAATACATAAGAACCTTAAGAAACTATTAGGTCTAAAGACAGAAATAGTATTGCCTGACATAACTAATGATCCTAAATGCCTAGCAGATGATTTTATTGATTATTTTGAAGAAAAAATAAATCAAATCTTCTCCAGTTTTCACAACATCGGCACAACAGAACGAAGGAATACATCAGCAACAGGTGTAAGTAAGCTAAGGGTATTCAAAGAGTTAAGTCAGTGATTAAATGAGAATAATAAAGAAAGTAAAAAAAAAAAAAAAACCTACTGCGGAAATGACCCATTTCCAATTAACGATGTAAAAGATGCAGAAAATTTCACCAGACTACAAGAGACCTACCGAAACATGGTAAATATGAGTCTAACACAGGCAGTTTTCCCTAATTGTGAAAAAGTTGCATGTATCAAGCCTGTGTATAAAGGAAAAGGTGATGCAGACAATTTAAGTTCATATAGGCCAATATCAAATCTGTCATATTTTTCGAAAATTATTGAAACTGCTGTACACGAACAAACCTGGAAACATTTGAAAAATCCAATGCCATACCTGATGATCAATCTGCATACAGAGAAAATTACTCCACATAAACAACAGTGTTAGCGATTAAAAATGACATAACAGAAATTATAACAAATGGCAAGTGTTGCATTCTTGTGATGCTTGATCTAAGTGCAGCATTTGATACTGTAGAACATACATATCTGATGGAAGACCTTAAAGCTGTGGGCATCGAAGAACGAGCATATGACTGGTTTGTGAGTTGTCTTGAAAACCACACAGTTAAAGTAGTAATATCAAATGTTGAATCTGAGACAAGAAAACTAACCAAAGGGGTGCCTTAAGGCAGTGTACTAGGTCCTCTCCTGTTTGAGATTTACACGATTGAACTGGCAAATATACTTGAAACTCACAGAGTTAAATTTAAAATATACACCATCACCCGCCCTTTTCATTTTTCTTTCTTTTTTTATGTCTACCGCGTTCTCATCGTCCAATAATGTATCTTCTTTCTTTATTACCTTTATTTTAGAATCAAATTGGTGGTCTTGGTTATTTTGTGCCGCTACTTCTTTTTCCATTTCAACTTGTACTTTTTGTAGGGGTGTGTTGTTATTTTCAGATTTTAAACTCTCGTCCTTTTTAGAAACAACATTATTATTGCTATTGGTGCTGTCATCGGTATCATTATAAGTTAGCATCAGGGGACTATAAATTGGTGTTAAGGGTGGTGGTGGTGGTGGTTGTGGTGGTGGTGGTGGTGGTGGTAGTAATACCCACGATGATGATGATGATGACGGCAAATTACTATCATTTTCTTCTTGATTTGAAATTACCAGAGTAGTATTTTGCTGATTATTATTATCATTGACATGTGCTGTTATTTTCAGATTTTAAATTCTCTATTGGTATTAGTTTAATTTTCTCGTCCTTTTTAGAAACAATATTATTATTGCTATTGGTGCTGTCATCGGTATCATTATATGTTAGCATCGGGGGACTATAAGTTGGTGTTAAGGGTGGTGGTGGTGGTAGTGGAGGTAGTAATACCCACGATGATGATGACGATGATGACGGCAAATTACTATTATTTTCTTCGTGGTTTGAAATTACCTGAGTAGTATTTTGTTGATTATTATTATCATTGACAATGTTATTATATGGTGGTAAGTTTGTTATAAATTGTATTGTTGTTGTTGTGGTGGCATTTGATCTTGTTGATGATTGGAGTGGTGGTGGTGGTAGTGGAGGAAAGCATATAAGTAGCCAGTTTATTAAAGTTCATCACAGCAAGGACAGATACTTTTGGGGTAACTTCCGCGAATGTACATAGTTATATTAGAGCACTTTCTGCTGCCTCCAGACAGTAAGTAATTCTGTACTTCCCAAACTTTGGTTTCTTGTTCACTTCAAGTTTTAATGAACAAAAAGTTTCAAAATGTGATGTCAAATCATGTTCTTCGGAGGTGGCACATACAAAGAATAAATTCCCCGTTTCCCATAAGTCCTTAACTTATTAGATCTTGCTAATCTGGATGTTGACCTCTGGCACAGTCATTCAATTAGCCCTCTGTCCTTGCTTTTCTTGTTGGTAGTCTTAGTCATTTTCATTTTTAAACTACAGTTGCCACTTGGACGAGGAAAAAATAATTAAAAAAATAAAAAAATAAAATATATATATATATATATATATATATATATATATATATATATATATATATATATATATATATGTGTGTGTGTGTGTGTGTGTGTGTGTGTATATATCCTCCCACCTTCTTGTGACGCAAAAGGTCTTAAGCCGATTCCTCCAACCATGCCCGTTTCTCAATCTCTCAGGCTAACTATCTTAACCAATCCGTAACTTTTTATTTCATAGTTCTAATTCGGTAAACTTATTCGAACACAGATTTTATTGTCATATTTTATCGATAGAATAATGAATGTTTGTCAAAATATCCATTATAAAAAAAATATTAAAGGCTTTCATACAAAATTTCCAAATTGTGTACATTGACAAAATAAATTAATCTTGGCTAGTATTCGGTAATCCGACTGTGAAATCATAATGTCGAAATAGGGTAGGCATTGAATTAAGGGAAAGAATATAAGGAACATTTATATCAGGAAACTCTTTTGCAGTATCCATGAACGCTAATCATAAAAGATATAAATGTCGAAAACTATATCACCAAAAAAGCGGTCATGAGCGGCAAATGCAATGGACAGGACAATGTCCTCAAAACCATACATACAGATATAATCAGCCCCCAAGCCCTCTCCACCCATGCTAGGTCGAAAGAGGGACAGGCAATGGCTGCCAATGACTCAGCAGGGCTTCCTAAAAGCATCGATCAATATTTCACAAGGACGATGTGGTTGTGAACTCATGAAAACTTTTTTGAACTTCCGACTCGAATTCAAGAGTCGAAGACGTTATCCCCTATACTAAATTTTTTTTTTAATGAGGCGCATTTGCACCGACTCGCAGCGGTGCCCTTTTAGCTCGGGAAAGTTTCCTACTATCTGATTGGTTAGAATTATCTTGACCAACCAATCAGCGATTAGGAAACTTTTCCGAGCTAAAAGGGCACCCCTGGGAGTCAGTGTAAATCTGCCTCACTAAAAAAAAAAAAAATGACTACAGGCTGCCACAACCCTGTTACACAAGGATGGATTGAAAACATTCACTGATTCTAAACGTTCCGTCTTTTCTTTTTGTAGCAAAAATCTAAACCATTTTCCCCTGCTGATCAGTAAAATACAAATGCGTTGGTCATTTGTTGAGACAAGTCCACTTTTTCTTTTCCGCCATATGTAAATGAACAGCACCCAGGAGAGCAATATAAATATATATATATATATATATATATATATATATATATATATATATATATATATATATATATATATATATATATATATATATATAAAGAGAGAGAGAGAGAGAGAGAGAGAGAGAGAGAGAGAGAGAGAGAGAGAGAGAGAGAGAGAGAGAGAGAGTAATACAAGGTAAATACATGCTTCAATATCTATTTATGTATCCAGCTGTCTATCTATCTGGCTTTATCTCAAGATAATATTAGAAGTGCTCTTGGCAGTAGTAGACACAGTCACAAAGTGGCCTCCCAAAGGTCATCGGGGGAATCGTAGATACAAAGTGATATATGTTCATTACGCCCTTGAGGCATCTGCAATCTTTCCACCAAGTTTCCAACAAAGACTAATGTATCACATCTTTCCAAGAACTATTTTTGCCTTCGATGAGTCCTAGCAAAAATGAATGTCAGAAAGTATGAATATTGCTCACTATTTAGATGATTAAAATCTTATGGTATTTTTTCCTGGTATCAAAAGTTTCAAAAGGCTCATACGAAGTACAACTTTCTGAACTTTATGATAACTTATATACTGTATATATATATATATATATATATATATATATATATATATATATATATATATATATATATATATATATATATATATATATGTATGTATGTATATATATACATATATATATATATATATATATATATATATATATGAATATATATACATACATATGTATATATATATATATATATCTATATATATATATATATATATATTTATATTTTTTTTATATTTATATATATATATATATATATATATATTTATATATATATATATATATATATATATATATATATATAAATATATATATATAAATATATATGTCACGAGGACATAATTTCTGAATTTTATGATAACTTTTTTATATGTACATATATAAATATACACACACATATATATATATATATATATATATATATATATATATATATATATATATATATATATATATATATATATATGTATATATACAAAACGAGGACATAATTTAACTTGATGACAGCTACCAGTAAAAATAAATCCCTTCACCGATAGAAAAAACATACAGGCGAAAATAAAAGAAAAATAAATCCCCTATAACAACAGCAACAAAAGCGTTTTCATATGGCTTAAACGTTCTGGAGGAGATCTTTGTGACGCCTGAGCAATTATTTAAGAAAAAATGAGAAAACTTTAGATTGCAAGAGCAGAGGCAAACCAGACGTAATTTTGTACAGTGCCCGTTTGACCATATCGCCGCAAAAGTGCTACTTGGGAGCTCAGTCCGAATGCCCTATCTCACCATTTGTTTTCACTTATGAAAAAAAAAAAAAAAAAAACGAAATTCAACGAACGAAAGACTTAAAAGTTTGAAGATGCGCTGAGGAATCCAGAGATCTTGTCTTTATTCTTTATTCTGCTGGTCTTTCTCCTGACGAGGAATGATCCGTGGAGGGTAAGTTTTTCGTAAAGGTAGGAATAAATGTTCTGGAAGTCAGTCATTATTATAACACTGAAATCATTAAATATATACAATTTTGAAGTTCGAACCCTTTGCTCCCATTACTCCGAGAAAATTCTTGTTAATCTCACGAAAGAGTATGTTGAATTCACGAAGACTTCAAAGAAAGAAAATTTTTTCCTGTATTTTACTGAACCAAAATTACAAACATTATCAGATGACTTCCTTAATATTTGATCGCAAGGAAAAAGTCTGTTTTTTAATTACCTATGAATTACCCTCTCCTTTTGGAATATGCTGATCAGGGTAGTCTTTTCTTTTAATTGCTGATTTCATGCCGTTCGACTAAATGAAGTAAACGATTAACTATTAATATTTGTTTAAAGAAAGCTAAACTCTTCCTATTTCATGCTTGGGTAAGGTTAATGAAATAAGGAACAAAATTTATCTTCATATACTAAGCAAAAAAATCGGCTAAATCTAGAAATAATTATCGTATGGAAATAAAATTTATTCAACCAGATTTGATCAAACGAACAGTAAGTTGACTTTCAACGAGATAACAGTAATTCCATATTAAACACGAAATACATCTACGTCTCAAGACCAAACCTGTCACGATCTTCTTCAAATTATATAACTAATTTCTATTATCAAACTACTCGCTGCCCCATCAGTTTTATCATTTTTTTAGGCTATTTTTTTTCCATACAATCTTACCCAACACAGATTTTCTACCCAACACAGATTTTCTAATCTACACTCAAACATCATATCTTATATGGAACTTTCAGTTTTACGTAAACAAATTTCAACAAGGATATTTTACACATTCCTAAACTAACAAATATCTTCATTCTCTTATGATTTTTTCAACATCTTCCATAGTTATTTCCCTTTAATGATTTGAAACGCTGAAACGTTCCTTCCATCCAGAAGATAACTCTTTATCACCAGATCAACCTTTTTGTGGCAGTTCAATGCTAACATAACCTAACATTTTCCTGCATTTCATCACTTTGATTCCTGTTCAAATATTATTAACAATCACTTGATAAAACCTTTCGCCAATTCATACAGATTTCTCCCAATATATCAGCAACTCTCCAGAACACTTTTGTCAGCCTACTTATTACTGAATCTCTGCACGTAGCAGTCCTTAATAAGCAGTTTCATTATAATACCAATTGCTTATTAATAAATCTCTGAAAGTAGAAGTCCTTGATAACCATTTTTATGTGAATGCCGAGTATTTATTACTCAATCTCGGTAAGCACCAGTCCTTAGTAAAAAAAATTATTCGAATACCAATTATCGATTAACACCGACCCTGCTATACAGTGGGACTAATAAGGTTGAAAGAAGAATACTTTTCTTTGGACTTAATTCTCACTAAAGTACGTATTGAGAATCACCTTTAACTCTCATGACCCCAACTTCTCCAATTACATAAACTCAATTTACCCATCCGCATAATTTCGCGTCATATTTTAAAGCTACATTTCAAAAAGGCTCCAATGCCATTTATGTATCATGTTTTTTTTCTGTCTTTCTTTTTTGACCCTGTACTAAGTATTCCGCTGATTTGCTGACCCCTCCCTAAATATTCTCCGTTCATAATTTCAATCCACTCTTTGACCTTTCCCCCTAAATCCTTTTTTACCATTGTTTTCCTTAAGCTCTATCCTCATTTGTCGTTTATTAACTTTCTCATTTATTGTTTAACATTACTCCCCTCTGGGCTTTTCCTGTCCTGACTAAATTCCCTTCTGTCCAAACACAATCTATGAAATTTTTCCATTGTATCTACTTGTTCAATACGCATCATTCTGTAGACATGCGCATACATACACACACACACACACACACACACACACACATATATATATATATATATATATATATATATATATATATATATATATATATATATATGTGTGTGTGTGTGTGTGTGTGTATATATATATATTCTTATTTGCTTTTTAATCAGTCAAACCTATCATTACTATCTTCGATCCGAAACGTATCTAGACTCGCCAAGAAATTTATACTGTTTTCATACTACTATACTATTCTTGGGCCATTAAATCTTACCCCATCCCCACCCCCACCCCAATTCTTACGGTCGTAAATGGCTGTGCTTTAAGGCAGAGCTACAATGCTCAAACCATAGAAGGTAGTATGTATTTCAGGGCACCAGCCACCATTGACTAATACCACTAGAGAGTTATGGGGTCTTCTGTCTAGGCAGAAATTCCGGCTTTGGATCCTTCTCTCTGGTTACGGTTCATTTTCCTGTTACCTACACACGCAAACACACATACACCAAACAGTCGGACCTATTCTTTACATATTGTCCTCTGTCCTCATACACCTGACAACACTGAGATTACCAAACAATTTTTCTTACTGCAGTGCTATTGTTCAGTGGTGAGTTTCCTCTTGGTCAGGGTAGTAGAGACTCTTTAGCTATGGTAAGCAGTTCTTCTAGGAGAAGAACACTCCAAAATCAAACTATTGTTCTCTACTCCTGGGTAGTGTCATAGCCTCTGTACCATGGTCTTCCACTGTCTTGGGTTAGAGCTCTCTTGCTTGAGGTGCACCCGGCCACACTAGTCTATCTCATTTCTCTTCCTCTTGCTTAGTTAATGTTTTTTTCTTTTTATATTTTATAAACGAAATATTAATTTAATGTTACTTTTCTTAGAAAATTTTATTTTTCCCTGTTGCCTTTCCTCACTGGGCTATTTTCCCTATTGGAGCCCTTTAGCTTATAGCATCCTGCTTTTCCACCTATGGTTGTAGCTTAGCAAGTAATAATAATAATAATAATAATAATAATATCGCCCGTTTTACCCTACAACTCTCAGCCGTAAAAGAGGTAATTTTTCTTACCGGTCCATTGTTTTGGACATCGTATCTTTCCTTAGGTAATGTCGTTGCATTAGCTCGTCCACTCTGTTGTATAAGGGTTTTTCTATAATTCTTACCATTCTTTGCATTCCAATCTTCCAATTACACTGTACAGTATAAAGACCGGCAGCCCAAATCACTTTGGTTACACGAACAAAGTATCAAAATCTGGAAATGGAAATATATGTGGGGTCATCTAAGTAGCATATACAGAGAAGGGTGTCTGGCGGGATAGCACTGATTGATTGATTTGAGGTTTTCTGGCATCCTGGCATCTAAGGTCATTGACGCCGATATCGTTTATTGTAAATAAAGGGAAAAAAGAATATTCATTTAAAACCATGTCATTTTAAAAGTTGAATATCTTTTAGAATACCTGCATCTGAAATAAAGCTAAAGATAAGACACATCATGCCCAAAAATCTTGCCAAGGATGAACCTGCCATCCTCACAAAAACACACAGAAATGTTACAATGGATCTACTAACTTAAGACCACCTTGACAGCTGTATTATAACTCGTAGGGCAGACATTAGTAATGCATTTGTTAACCTGTACTGAAGTTACCATAAAAGAGAAATTAAGCAGTTGCTCTCAGACCATGCCAAACTTAATAAATTCATAAAGACCCTAAAGAACACATTTGTACCATAAATTGTAATAGTAAATACCTCAAGATTAGTAAGTGTGTTAGAGAGTATGAACCTGGATATGTGTATGATAACCCACAAATCCACCAGCGCTTGGTTGACCCTCCATCACGACCAATACTATCACAAGTCGGCACTGTTACATACAAGGTATCAAAACAGATAAAAGATATAATTAAGAAATACATCCCTAAAAATACACAGTTGATTCGACGTGAGTTTGTAAGAGTGCTGAAAGACAGAACACCTTTTAGTAAACGTGTATCATTAGTTCATTAATGAGCCTGTTAAAGACATATTTAAGATAATCATGAAGAATTTGAAATATCACCCCCGAGCTAGCTCCTCCTGAGATCCCCCCTTCTACTACAAAAGCTCTTTTAGAACTTTGTAGGACGAAGACACCTTTTAGAAGTATTAATAGTGACTTGTACTTACAGTGGGAAAGTGTAAGTATGGGAGGTGCCTTAGGCCCTACATTTGCTGAATTTTACATATGTAACTTAGAAAATGCGGTGATTGAAAATTACCCTCTTGTAAAACGTATTATGTATATTTGTTATTGATGACGAAAACTCTAGCATAAGGTTGAAACCAAATTGGGGGAAGAATCGGTTTCAAAATTTACTTACGGAATGGGATAAACCATTCTTCGGCTTTCCTGGGTGTTCAGGTTACTTCGTCTTTTTATATTAAGTCCGCTAACCTTGGAGACTGTAACAATTTTAATACAATTTGTCCTGATAGATACAAATTAGGAGTAATCAAAACATTATTACCCAAGGGATATCAAATTTGTGGTGACTGGGAATCATTTCACAATGAAAATGTGAGAATTAAACAACTAAGTTTCCTATGAAATTAATCGATAATATTGTTAGAGAATTTCTTGATGAAATGCACATGAACTTATATCTCCCTTGATATCTCTGTTGGTTGAGTCCTCGCCAGCATGCTATCGGCTGAGAAGGCAAGGGTTCGAATCTCTGCCCAGCCAGAAGCTATTATCATAAATGAATTCCAGTGCATATATATTCCCAAGGTAGAATTCAGTTTTAAATGCCATCGTGGTTAATATTAACAATGTTTAAATTCACGAGTGTTAGTGATATATATTCATTTTAAATAACAAAGTGTTGCAAACTCACAATTCAGTTATCAAGGTGGAGATAGGTTCATTTCAAGTCTAGAACAGATTCCTGAATTCGATAGGAATATATACGGTGACTTGTCATAATCTTATATCTCTCTTGATAGCTCAGTTGGTAGAATCCTCACAGGCATGGTTCGGCTGAGAAAGCAGGGGTTCGAATCTCTGCCGAGCCATAAGCTATTCTCATGAATGAATTTTAGTGGATATATATTACCAAGGTAGAATTCGGTATTAAATGCCCTCGTGGTTGATATTTACATTAATTAAAATCCCGAGTTTTAGTGATATATATATATATATATATATATATATATGAATATATATATATATATATATATATATATATATATATATATATATATATATATATATATATATATATATATATATATATATATATATATATATAAGTGTGTGCATGTGTCTGTGTGTTGTAGTAGAAAATTCAATGATGTAATTAAACTTGAACTCTCAAACACTTTGGGAGCAAACAACTTTGCCAACTTCATCAAGGTATAAAGTTTGTTCTCTTGTTCAGAAGGCAAAGCCACGTGAGAGCTTACTGGCATTTGGTTTCGGGTAAACTTTCAACTTTCAAAGAAATTTAAACTAATTTTTCACGTAATATATTGACGAATTTTCTAGAACAGACATATTGCGTTGGAAAGACGAATCCAACTTTGAAATTTAATTTTGTTTATTGAAATACCGATATGTTGGATTTATTTTTCAAAAAATGTAATATCTTGACTACTGAATAATTTAGTATATTTTCAAGATTATATTTCACATGGATTCATTTTCCCTGACCTTTATCAACTATTATGAATTAATAAATTAGCATAATGATAACAAAAATCATTGCAAACTTGCACAACTCTTTATTGATGGAGGAATTATCTCAAATGCAAAGATTTTAGTAAATAACTTAATATTATTTTACATGTTCATTATATACAATACATAATATATCTGCATACATACATGTATACATGTGCGCACATGCACACGCAAATATATATATATATATATATATATATATATATATATATATATATATATATTTATATATATATATATATATATATATATGTATATATATATATATAAATATATATATATATATATATTTTTATATATATATATACATATATATTATATATATATATATATATATATATATATATATATATATATATATATATATATAATGTGTGTATAAATTTTTGTATAAATGTGTATGTGCATCCAGGAATACATATTTATATATATTTGTATGTATGGATATCTATTAATTGAGCTAAAGCAAAAGCAAAGCAAAAGAACTTCGGATCCAGGACATTTTCCCCAATGACTTTTATCTCGCCGGACATTTTCCCCACCATAATGTTATAAGCCTTGCAAAGAAATAGAAAAATATCCTTTTGTTGACAAGCAAATTAATTACACTGCATACATTGCAAATCCGCTGTTAGTCTCAGGTTTTTTTTTTTTATTTTTTTAAGGAATGCTAATGTTTTTTTCTTTGCCGCGGTTTCTTTGCCGGAGTTAATTTCATGGGAGGATTTCCAAATAGCTTTGCTTTTGTTTTTGAACTTCTTCTTCTTTGTCTGCATCTTTTCCCACTTTTATGTGGGGTCGATGTTTCTGGCCAGCGTTCTATCTAAAAGTGGGAAAAGATGCAGACAAAGAAGAAGAAGTTCAAAAGCAAAAGCAAAGCTATTTGGAAATCCTCCCTTGAAAGTAACTCCGTAATCAACAGCTCTTCCAAAGAGACAAGAACCTTCCAGATCTTACTCGCTCTTCCCCATTTGCATATTTCCCATCCATAGATTATCGGTGGAATGGCTTGAGAAAATCAAGGGCAAAAACGTGATACGGTTTTTATACGGTCGAAGGGAAAAACCAAACATACATTATAGACTGTCGAGCATATGAAGAAAAATTGTCCGTACGAACCATAAATTCATTAGTGTCACGGAAGAAATGTGAACAGATAATGGAACCCATTCATCACAGAATACATCGATGGATTTCCTCATTCTACCAATGGCCAGAGGCAGTCATATTCTAACGATACTAACACGGCCACTTGATAGAGCGCATACTTTCGCCTGTATCATGTTGTATTTCAAATGATAAGTAATTAAATTTTTCCCCATCGGACATTTTCCCCACCTCTGTATCCCCCTAAGACAATTTCCCCACCAGCTAAGAAAGCAGGTGGACAGTTTCCCCTCCCTGTATATTATAAGCACATTACAAAATATCCCCGAAGTAATGACCAACGAAGTAATAACCTATAGGGGAGCGTGACCAGCTCAGCATCTACAGCTTATGTCTTTACATGGCTTAAAACATGGTGGGGAAAATGTCCGGTGAGATCAAAATCAGTGGGGAAAATGTCCGGTGGGAGAAAATGTCTAGGATTCAGAGTGCATACCTTCGCCTATACCAAGTTTTGTATTATTAGATAGGCAATTAAATTATAAATATTTTGGCACTAGTTTCAAACACTTGCAAAATCTAATCAAGTTGTACTTGGATCATGGCAATTTATCCTATCAAATTTCATGATATTTGGCCAAATAGTTCTTGAGTTAGCGAATTACAAACAAACATAAATAAATAAATAGCCTACACGCCTATCAAAACATAACCTTCGCAACAAAGTTGGT
>NC_090736.1:87771597-87796597 GCF_036898095.1 Palaemon carinicauda
ATAGAGGCGCAGATATTCGAAGTGATCACCAGCTCCTAATTGCCACACAGAAATTAAAATTGAAAGCACCCGACAGAAATAGGTTTGATACAACTAACCTTCTAGAAGATGTGTACAGAGAAATATATGCAATTGAATGTAGGAATCCATTTGCAGTCTTAGAGACTTTAAGAGATGAAAAGAAGACAATTAACGGAGAATGTTGTAATATTAAGAACATATATCAGTCAGTTGGTAGTGAGTTACTGGAAAATGCAGTTACAAGGAATAACTGCCGAGATGATACTGGCTTAAAATGAATTTTGATATAAGAATTATTCTTAGTATTATTAATGATAACTCCACGGGGGCAAAGAAGAAGAAGCATATTCCCATCAAAAAGAGAGAGGGACTTATTATAATAACAGAAGATAAAAGAAAAACAACGTTGGATGGAACACTTTAGTGAGGTTATGAATGGGAGATATCAGGGGAATAATTTGATTCATATTCCTGCAGTTAAGGAAGACCTTGATGTGCCCATGAATGAATTTGGTGTATCATTAAAAAACTCACGAGATGGAAAGCCCCTAATAACAGCTTGAATAACTGCTGAGATTGTATTAGCCGAAAATGAAGTGACTCCAAGAATACTTATGATGATGACGCTATCCTTATTAGCAGAATACCGCAGAAATTGCAATGCTTGCATCCAAGAATGCATAAAATATCACATGAGGTTGGGCTCAAGATAAATATAAGAAAGACAGAGACGATGAGAATGGAATATACAATGGAAGATGAAATATCATTGGAAGGAAAGGAGGTTAATTAGGTAGAATCATTTAAATATTAAGGGACTATGATCTCTGATACAGTGTCTTTAGAATTTGAGTTTAATGAAAAATTGAAAAAAAGCAAATCAGGTAATAGCTATGTCAAGTAAAATTGGGAAATCATATCACCTGAAATTACATATAAAAGTCAGGCTATCTATCAATATAGTGAGATCGGTGTTAATGTATGGACATGAGTCAAGGTATGAAAATCAAAAAATATCCAACAAATTTTGTAGGTTTGAGAACAAAACTTTCAGAAAAATATTGGGATTTAAATGGCAAGAGAGGATTAAAAATTAAACTATAAGAGAGATTACTCTCGTGCCATATGTGGATGAGATCATGATGAGGGGTAGATGGAGATGGTTTGGGCATACTCTTCGCACTCCCTAAGAGATAATAACTGACCAAACTTTTAACTGGGCTCCACAAGGTACTAGAAGAGTTGGAAGAACCAGGCCCACATGGCTGAAGACTATGAAGCGTGACGTGGAATAAGATGAATGGAGAGGTATTGATGTAAAAGTTCAAGTTAGAGACGACTTGATTAATTTAAATGAAGCCCGATGTGTTAATAGGCAAGATAATAAATATATATATATATATATATATATATATATATATATATATATATATATATATATATATATATATATATATATATATATATATATACCTCATACTTGGGATCGAACGCTAGCCCCTTCCAATGAAAGGTCAGGTCGCTTCCAACCAAGACACGAGAGGACATAAAAGAAGTCGGAACCTAACTGCTAATCTGCAGTTAAGGATTCACCTGGCGAGACATCAGTCTCTTACCAGCGAGTTTTCCCCGACTTCCCGGCCCACCACGTGACACAATTGATAGTAATTCATTCAAATTACCCATAATGAGTCAATATGGATAAATATCAACACAACATCGTGCGCAAATAGAAATAAATTTCTACCTCATACTTGGGATCGAACGCTAGCCCCTTCTAATGAAAGGCCACGTCGCTTCCAAACAATCCATGAGAGGCCATAAAAGAAGTCGGAACCTAACTGCTAATCTGCAGTTCAGGATTTACCTGGCGAGACATCAGTCTCTTGCCCGCGAGTTTTCCCCGACTTATCCATATTGACTCATTACGGGTAATTTGAATGAATTATTATCAATTGTGTCACGTGGTGAGCCGGGAAGTCGGGGAAAACTCGCTGGTAAGAGACTGATATCTCGCCAGGTAAGCATACTGTATTTTTTCAGCAAGCTAGCTTATTTCTCTTCCGCCCTTAAACTATCTGACTGAATTAATGAATGAAAAATATCTTTATTTTACTTTGGATTTTACAGGACTTTTTTCGTGTTTTGCAGTCTTAATCATACGTAGAAAAATCATTAACTTATATGCAAGTGTTACGTTTATGCATATAATGAAACTTATACTATATAGATTTATACGCTGATTTTATATATTAGATTGGATTTAAAAATTTGTGTCATAAGACCCAGCGCTGAAGCCTGGGAGGCTATTCAGCTCATCAGTGCAGTTGGGGGACACCAAATTGGGAGAAAGAAAGCAGAAATGGAGGCATGATGGAACAATAATACATTGTGTGTGTACATACTATATATATATATATATATATATATATATATATACATACATACATATAAATATATATATATATATATATATATATATACATATATATATATATATATATATATATATATATATATATATATATATATATATATATATATATATTTATATATATTTCGGAAAAAGAGATGGAGTTGAAAGAGAAGGCGTAGTAATGATGATGACACAGAACAGAAAGGCATTAACCGAGTGAAGGGCTGTAAATAGTACAATGTTACTTGCAAAGTTTAGATCAAAGCATTGCAATATGTGTTTCATAGTTTACAATGCACCAACAATTGATTCCCCTGAATAAAGGAAAGATGAATACTATGAAGAACTGTAGAGTGTAATAGATGAGATCCCAGAGAGAGATACGAAAACTGTGATTGGTGACCTCAATGTAAATTGGAAGGAATAATCAAGGTATAGAGAATGTGATGGGTATGGAGGGTTTTGTCGAATTTGCAAATAAAAAAGTGAGCAAATTTTATAAGTTTTAGTTCAACAAACAATCTTGTTATAGGAGGTACTATTTTCCAGCACAAGGACATCCACAAATATATGGCCTTCCACATGTGGCAATTAAAAGAAAAAAATTGAAATATATCACACAGCAATTAATAAAGAGAGAATGAGGACTTTGTGAAATGTAAGAAGCTATAGAGGGGCAGATATTCGAAGTGATCACCAGCTCCTAATTGCCACACAGAAGTTAAAATTGAAAGCACCCGACAGAAATAGGTTTGATACAACTAACCTGCTAGAAGATGTGTACAGAGAAATATATGCAATTGAATGTAGGAATCCATTTGCAGTCTTAGAGACTTTAAGAGATGAAAAGAAGACAATTAACGGAGAATGTTGTAATATTAAGAACATATATCAGTCAGTTGGTAGTGAGTTACTGGAAAATGCAGTTACAAGGAATAACTGCCGAGATGATACTGGCTGAAAATGAATTTTGATATAAGAATTATTCTTAGTATTATTAATGATAACTCCACGGGGGCAAAGAAGAAGAAGCATATTCCCATCAAAAAGAGAGAGGGACATATTATAATAACAGAAGATAAAAGAAAAACAACGTTGGATGGAACACTTTAGTGAGGTTATGAATGGGAGATATGAGGGGAATAATTTGATTCATATTCCTGCAGTTAAGGAAGACCTTGATGTGCCCATGAATGAATTTGGTGTATCATTAAAAAACTCACGAGATGGAAAGCCCCTAATAACAGCTTGAATAACTGCTGAGATTGTATTAGCCGAAAATGAAGTGACTCCAAGAATACTTATGATGATGTCGCTATCCTTATTAGCAGAATACCGCAGAAATTGCAATGCTTGCATCCAAGAATGCATAAAATATCACATGAGGTTGGGCTCAAGATAAATATAAGAAAGACAGAGACGATGAGAATGGAATATACAATGGAAGATGAAATATCATTGGAAGGAAAGGAGATTAATTAGGTAGAATCATTTAAATATTAAGGGACTATGATCTCTGATACAGTGTCTTTAGAATTTGAGTTTAATGAAAAATTGAAAAAAAGCAAATCAGGTAATAGCTATGTCAAGTAAAATTGGGAAATCATATCGCCTGAAATTACATATAAAAGTCAGGCTATATATCAATATAGTGAGATCGGTGTTAATGTATGGACATGAGTCAAGGTATGAAAATCAAAAAATATCTAACAAATTTTGTAGGTTTGAGAACAAAACTTTCAGAAAAATATTGGGATTTAAATGGCAAGAGAGGATTAAAAATTAAACTATAAGAGAGATTACTCTCGTGCCATATGTGGATGAGATCATGATGAGGGGTAGATGGAGATGGTTTGGGCATACTCTTCGCACTCCCTAAGAGATAATAACTGACCAAACTTTTAACTGGGCTCCACAAGGTACTAGAAGAGTTGGAAGAACCAGGCCCACATGGCTGAAGACTATGAAGCGTGACAGGGAATAAGATGAATGGAGAAGTATTGATGTAAAAGTTCAAGTTAGAGACGACTTGATTAATTTAAATGAAGCCCAATGTGTTAATAGGCAAGATAATAAATATATATATATATATATATATATATATATATATATATATATATATATATATATATATATATATATATATATATATATATATATATATATATATATATATATATACCTCATACTTGGGATCGAACACTAGCCCCTTCCAATGAAAGGTCAGGTCGCTTCCAACCAAGACACGAGAGGACATAAAAGAAATCGGAACCTAACTGCTAATCTGCAGTTAAGGATTCACCTGGCGAGACATCAGTCTCTTACCAGCGAGTTTTCCCCGACTTCCCGGCCCACCACGTGACACAATTGATAGTAATTCATTCAAATTACCCATAATGAGTCAATATGGATAAATATCAACACAACATCGTGCGCAAATAGAAATAAATTTCTACCTCTTACTTGGGATCGAACGCTAGCCCCTTCTAATGAAAGGCCACGTCGCTTCCAACCAATCCATGAGAGGCCATAAAAGAAGTCGGAACCTAACTGCTAATCTGCAGTTCAGGATTTACCTGGCGAGACATCAGTCTCTTGCCAGCGAGTTTTCCCCGACTTATCCATATTGACTCATTACGGGTAATTTGAATGAATTATTATCAATTGTGTCACGTGGTGAGCCGGGAAGTCGGGGAAAACTCGCTGGTAAGAGACTGATATCTCGCCAGGTAAGCATACTGTATTTTTTCAGCAAGCTAGCTTATTTCTCTTCCGCCCTTAAACTATCTGACTGAATTAATGAATGAAAAATATCTTTATTTTACTTTGGATTTTACAGGACTTTTTTCATGTTTTGCAGTCTTAATCATACGTAGAAAAATCATTAACTTATATGCAAGTGTTACGTTTATGCATATAATGAAACTTATACTATATAGATTTATACGCTGATTTTATATATTAGATTGGATTTAAAAATTTGTGTCATAAGACCCAGCGCTGAAGCCTGGGAGGCTATTCAGCTCATCAGTGCAGTTGGGGGACACCAAATTGGAAGAAAGAAAGCAGAAATGGAAGCATGATGGAACAATAATACATTGTGTGTGTACATACTATATATATATATATATATATATATATATATATATATATATATATATATATATACATATATATATATATATATATATATACATACATACATATAAATATATATATATATATATATATATATATATATATATATATATATATATTTATATATATTTCGGAAGAAGAGATGGAGTTGAAAGAGAAGGCGTAGTAATGATGATGACACAGAACAGAAAGGCATTAACCGAGTGAAGGGCTGTAAATAGTACAATGTTACTTGCAAAGTTTAAATCAAAGCATTGCAATATGTGTTTCATAGTTTACAATGCACCAACAATTGATTCCCCTGAATAAAGGAAAGATGAATACTATGAAGAACTGTAGAGTGTAATAGATGAGATCCCAGAGAGAGATACGAAAACTGTGATTGGTGACCTCAATGTAAATTGGAAGGAATAATCAAGGTATAGAGAATGTGATGGGTATGGAGGGTTTTGTCGAATTTGCAAATAAAAAAGTGAGCAAATTTTATAAGTTTTAGTTCAACAAACAATCTTGTTATAGGAGGTACTATTTTCCAGCACAAGGACATCCACAAATATATGGCCTTCCACATGTGGCAATTAAAAGAAAAAAATGAAATATATCACACAGCAATTAATAAAGAGAGAATGAGGACTTTGTGAAATGTAAGAAGCTATAGAGGCGCAGATATTCGAAGTGATCACCAGCTCCTAATTGCCACACAGAAGTTAAAATTGAAAGCACCCGACAGAAATAGGTTTGATACAACTAACCTTCTAGAAGATGTGTACAGAGAAATATATGCAATTGAATGTAGGAATCCATTTGCAGTCTTAGAGACTTTAAGAGATGAAAAGAAGACAATTAACGGAGAATGTTGTAATATTAAGAACATATATCAGTCAGTTGGTAGTGAGTTACTGGAAAATGCAGTTACAAGGAATAACTGCCGAGATGATACTGGCTGAAAATGAATTTTGATATAAGAATTATTCTTAGTATTATTAATGATAACTCCACGGGGGCAAAGAAGAAGAAGCATATTCCCATCAAAAAGAGAGAGGGACTTATTATAATAACAGAAGATAAAAGAAAAACAACGTTGGATGGAACACTTTAGTGAGGTTATGAATGGGAGATATGAGGGGAATAATTTGATTCATATTCCTGCAGTTAAGGAAGACCTTGATGTGCCCATGAATGAATTTGGTGTATCATTAAAAAACTCACGAGATGGAAAGCCCCTAATAACAGCTTGAATAACTGCTGAGATTGTATTAGCCGAAAATGAAGTGACTCCAAGAATACTTATGATGATGACGCTATCCTTATTAGCAGAATACCGCAGAAATTGCAATGCTTGCATCCAAGAATGCATAAAATATCACATGAGGTTGGGCTCAAGATAAATATAAGAAAGACAGAGACGATGAGAATGGAATATACAATGGAAGATGAAATATCATTGGAAGGAAAGGAGATTAATTAGGTAGAATCATTTAAATATTAAGGGACTATGATCTCTGATACAGTGTCTTTAGAATTTGAGTTTAATGAAAAATTGAAAAAAAGCAAATCAGGTAATAGCTATGTCAAGTAAAATTGGGAAATCATATCGCCTGAAATTACATATAAAAGTCAGGCTATATATCAATATAGTGAGATCGGTGTTAATGTATGGACATGAGTCAAGGTATGAAAATCAAAAAATATCCAACAAATTTTGTAGGTTTGAGAACAAAACTTTCAGAAAAATATTGGGATTTAAATGGCAAGAGAGGATTAAAAATTAAACTATAAGAGAGATTACTCTCGTGCCATATGTGGATGAGATCATGATGAGGGGTAGATGGAGATGGTTTGGGCATACTCTTCGCACTCCCTAAGAGATAATAACTGACCAAACTTTTAACTGGGCTCCACAAGGTACTAGAAGAGTTGGAAGAACCAGGCCCACATGGCTGAAGACTATGAAGCGTGACGTGGAATAAGATGAATGGAGAAGTATTGATGTAAAAGTTCAAGTTAGAGACGACTTGATTAATTTAAATGAAGCCCAATGTGTTAATAGGCAAGATAATAAATATATATATATATATATATATATATATATATATATATATATATATATATATATATATATATATATATATATATATATATATATATATATATATATATATATACCTCATACTTGGGATCGAACACTAGCCCCTTCCAATGAAAGGTCAGGTCGCTTCCAACCAAGACACGAGAGGACATAAAAGAAATCGGAACCTAACTGCTAATCTGCAGTTAAGGATTCACCTGGCGAGACATCAGTCTCTTACCAGCGAGTTTTCCCCGACTTCCCGGCCCACCACGTGACACAATTGATAGTAATTCATTCAAATTACCCATAATGAGTCAATATGGATAAATATCAACACAACATCGTGCGCAAATAGAAATAAATTTCTACCTCTTACTTGGGATCGAACGCTAGCCCCTTCTAATGAAAGGCCACGTCGCTTCCAACCAATCCATGAGAGGCCATAAAAGAAGTCGGAACCTAACTGCTAATCTGCAGTTCAGGATTTACCTGGCGAGACATCAGTCTCTTGCCAGCGAGTTTTCCCCGACTTATCCATATTGACTCATTACGGGTAATTTGAATGAATTATTATCAATTGTGTCACGTGGTGAGCCGGGAAGTCGGGGAAAACTCGCTGGTAAGAGACTGATATCTCGCCAGGTAAGCATACTGTATTTTTTCAGCAAGCTAGCTTATTTCTCTTCCGCCCTTAAACTATCTGACTGAATTAATGAATGAAAAATATCTTTATTTTACTTTGGATTTTACAGGACTTTTTTCATGTTTTGCAGTCTTAATCATACGTAGAAAAATCATTAACTTATATGCAAGTGTTACGTTTATGCATATAATGAAACTTATACTATATAGATTTATACGCTGATTTTATATATTAGATTGGATTTAAAAATTTGTGTCATAAGACCCAGCGCTGAAGCCTGGGAGGCTATTCAGCTCATCAGTGCAGTTGGGGGACACCAAATTGGAAGAAAGAAAGCAGAAATGGAGGCATGATGGAACAATAATACATTGTGTGTGTACATACTATATATATATATATATATATATATATATATATATATATATATATATATATATATATATATATATATATATATATAATATATATATATATATATATATATATATATATATATATATATATATATATATATATATATATATATATATTTCGGAAGAAGAGATGGAGTTGAAAGAGAAGGCGTAGTAATGATGATGACACAGAACAGAAAGGCATTAACCGAGTGAAGGGCTGTAAATAGTACAATGTTACTTGCAAAGTTTAAATCAAAGCATTGCAATATGTGTTTCATAGTTTACAATGCACCAACAATTGATTCCCCTGAATAAAGGAAAGATGAATACTATGAAGAACTGTAGAGTGTAATAGATGAGATCCCAGAGAGAGATACGAAAACTGTGATTGGTGACCTCAATGTAAATTGGAAGGAATAATCAAGGTATAGAGAATGTGATGGGTATGGAGGGTTTTGTCGAATTTGCAAATAAAAAAGTGAGCAAATTTTATAAGTTTTAGTTCAACAAACAATCTTGTTATAGGAGGTACTATTTTCCAGCACAAGGACATCCACAAATATATGGCCTTCCACATGTGGCAATTAAAAGAAAAAAATGAAATATATCACACAGCAATTAATAAAGAGAGAATGAGGACTTTGTGAAATGTAAGAAGCTATAGAGGCGCAGATATTCGAAGTGATCACCAGCTCCTAATTGCCACACAGAAATTAAAATTGAAAGCACCCGACAGAAATAGGTTTGATACAACTAACCTTCTAGAAGATGTGTACAGAGAAATATATGCAATTGAATGTAGGAATCCATTTGCAGTCTTAGAGACTTTAAGAGATGAAAAGAAGACAATTAACGGAGAATGTTGTAATATTAAGAACATATATCAGTCAGTTGGTAGTGAGTTACTGGAAAATGCAGTTACAAGGAATAACTGCCGAGATGATACTGGCTGAAAATGAATTTTGATATAAGAATTATTCTTAGTATTATTAATGATAACTCCACGGGGGCAAAGAAGAAGAAGCATATTCCCATCAAAAAGAGAGAGGGACTTATTATAATAACAGAAGATAAAAGAAAAACAACGTTGGATGGAACACTTTAGTGAGGTTATGAATGGGAGATATCAGGGGAATAATTTGATTCATATTCCTGCAGTTAAGGAAGACCTTGATGTGCCCATGAATGAATTTGGTGTATCATTAAAAAACTCACGAGATGGAAAGCCCCTAATAACAGCTTGAATAACTGCTGAGATTGTATTAGCCGAAAATGAAGTGACTCCAAGAATACTTATGATGATGACGCTATCCTTATTAGCAGAATACCGCAGAAATTGCAATGCTTGCATCCAAGAATGCATAAAATATCACATGAGGTTGGGCTCAAGATAAATATAAGAAAGACAGAGACGATGAGAATGGAATATACAATGGAAGATGAAATATCATTGGAAGGAAAGGAGATTAATTAGGTAGAATCATTTAAATATTAAGGGACTATGATCTCTGATACAGTGTCTTTAGAATTTGAGTTTAATGAAAAATTGAAAAAAAGCAAATCAGGTAATAGCTATGTCAAGTAAAATTGGGAAATCATATCACCTGAAATTACATATAAAAGTCAGGCTATATATCAATATAGTGAGATCGGTGTTAATGTATGGACATGAGTCAAGGTATGAAAATCAAAAAATATCCAACAAATTTTGTAGGTTTGAGAACAAAACTTTCAGAAAAATATTGGGATTTAAATGGCAAGAGAGGATTAAAAATTAAACTATAAGAGAGATTACTCTCGTGCCATATGTGGATGAGATCATGATGAGGGGTAGATGGAGATGGTTTGGGCATACTCTTCGCACTCCCTAAGAGATAATAACTGACCAAACTTTTAACTGGGCTCCACAAGGTACTAGAAGAGTTGGAAGAACCAGGCCCACATGGCTGAAGACTATGAAGCGTGACGTGGAATAAGATGAATGGAGAAGTATTGATGTAAAAGTTCAAGTTAGAGACGACTTGATTAATTTAAATGAAGCCCGATGTGTTAATAGGCAAGATAATAAATATATATATATATATATATATATATATATATATATATATATATATATATATATATATATATATATATATATATACCTCATACTTGGGATCGAACACTAGCCCCTTCCAATGAAAGGTCAGGTCGCTTCCAACCAAGACACGAGAGGACATAAAAGAAGTCGGAACCTAACTGCTAATCTGCAGTTAAGGATTCACCTGGCGAGACATCAGTCTCTTACCAGCGAGTTTTCCCCGACTTCCCGGCCCACCACGTGACACAATTGATAGTAATTCATTCAAATTACCCATAATGAGTCAATATGGATAAATATCAACACAACATCGTGCGCAAATAGAAATAAATTTCTACCTCTTACTTGGGATCGAACGCTAGCCCCTTCTAATGAAAGGCCACGTCGCTTCCAACCAATCCATGAGAGGCCATAAAAGAAGTCGGAACCTAACTGCTAATCTGCAGTTCAGGATTTACCTGGCGAGACATCAGTCTCTTGCCAGCGAGTTTTCCCCGACTTATCCATATTGACTCATTACGGGTAATTTGAATGAATTATTATCAATTGTGTCACGTGGTGAGCCGGGAAGTCGGGGAAAACTCGCTGGTAAGAGACTGATATCTCGCCAGGTAAGCATACTGTATTTTTTCAGCAAGCTAGCTTATTTCTCTTCCGCCCTTAAACTATCTGACTGAATTAATGAATGAAAAATATCTTTATTTTACTTTGGATTTTACAGGACATTTTTCATGTTTTGCAGTCTTAATCATACGTAGAAAAATCATTAACTTATATGCAAGTGTTACGTTTATGCATATAATGAAACTTATACTATATAGATTTATACGCTGATTTTATATATTAGATTGGATTTAAAAATTTGTGTCATAAGACCCAGCGCTGAAGCCTGGGAGGCTATTCAGCTCATCAGTGCAGTTGGGGGACACCAAATTGGAAGAAAGAAAGCAGAAATGGAGGCATGATGGAACAATAATACATTGTGTGTGTACATACTATATATATATATATATATATATATATATATATATATATATATATATATATATATACATATATATATATATATATATATATATATATATATATATATATATATATATATATATATATATATATATATATATATATATATATATATATATACATACATACATATAAATATATATATATATATATATATATATATATATATATATATATATATATATATATATATATATATATTTATATATATTTCGGAAGAAGAGATGGAGTTGAAAGAGAAGGCGTAGTAATGATGATGACACAGAACAGAAAGGCATTAACCGAGTGAAGGGCTGTAAATAGTACAATGTTACTCGCAAAGTTTAAATCAAAGCATTGCAATATGTGTTTCATAGTTTACAATGCACCAACAATTGATTCCCCTGAATAAAGGAAAGATGAATACTATGAAGAACTGTAGAGTGTAATAGATGAGATCCCAGAGAGAGATACGAAAACTCTGATTGGTGACCTCGATGTAAATTGGAAGGAATAATCAAGGTATAGAGAATGTGATGGGTATGGAGGGTTTTGTCGAATTTGCAAATAAAAAAGTGAGCAAATTTTATAAGTTTTAGTTCAACAAACAATCTTGTTATAGGAGGTACTATTTTCCAGCACAAGGACATCCACAAATATATGGCCTTCCACATGTGGCAATTAAAAGAAAAAAATTAAATATATCACACAGCAATTAATAAAGAGAGAATGAGGACTTTGTGAAATGTAAGAAGCTATAGAGGCGCAGATATTCGAAGTGATCGCCAGCTCCTAATTGCCACACAGAAATTAAAATTGAAAGCACCCGACAGAAATAGGTTTGATACAACTAACCTTCTAGAAGATGTGTACAGAGAAATATATGCAATTGAATGTAGGAATCCATTTGCAGTCTTAGAGACTTTAAGAGATGAAAAGAAGACAATTAACGGAGAATGTTGTAATATTAAGAACATATATCAGTCAGTTGGTAGTGAGTTACTGGAAAATGCAGTTACAAGGAATAACTGCCGAGATGATACTGGCTGAAAATGAATTTTGATATAAGAATTATTCTTAGTATTATTAATGATAACTCCACGGGGGCAAAGAAGAAGAAGCATATTCCCATCAAAAAGAGAGAGGGACTTATTATAATAACAGAAGATAAAAGAAAAACAACGTTGGATGGAACACTTTAGTGAGGTTATGAATGCGAGATATCAGGGGAATAATTTGATTCATATTCCTGCAGTTAAGGAAGACCTTGATGTGCCCATGAATGAATTTGGTGTATCATTAAAAAACTCACGAGATGGAAAGCCCCTAATAACAGCTTGAATAACTGCTGAGATTGTATTAGCCGAAAATGAAGTGACTCCAAGAATACTTATGATGATGACGCTATCCTTATTAGCAGAATACCGCAGAAATTGCAATGCTTGCATCCAAGAATGCATAAAATATCACATGAGGTTGGGCTCAAGATAAATATAAGAAAGAGAGAGACGATGAGAATGGAATATACAATGGAAGATGAAATATCATTGGAAGGAAAGGAGATTAATTAGGTAGAATCATTTAAATATTAAGGGACTATGATCTCTGATACAGTGTCTTTAGAATTTGAGTTTAATGAAAAATTGAAAAAAAGCAAATCAGGTAATAGCTATGTCAAGTAAAATTGGGAAATCATATCACCTGAAATTACATATAAAGGTCAGGCTATATATCAATATAGGGAGATTGGTGTTAATGTATGGACATGAGTCAAGGTATGGAAATCAAAAAATATCCAACAAATTTTGTAGGTTTGAGAACAAAACTTTCAGAAAAATATTGGGATTTAAATGGCAAGAGAGGATTAAAAATTAAACTATAAGAGAGATTACTCTCGTGCCATATGTGGATGAGATCATGATGAGGGGTAGATGGAGATGGTTTGGGCATACTCTTCGCACTCCCTAAGAGATAATAACTGACCAAACTTTTAACTGGGCTCCACAAGGTACTAGAAGAGTTGGAAGAACCAGGCCCACATGGCTGAAGACTATGAAGCGTGACGTGGAATAAGATGAATGGAGAAGTATTGATGTAAAAGTTCAAGTTAGAGACGACTTGATTAATTTAAATGAAGCCCGATGTGTTAATAGGCAAGATAATAAATAAATATATATATATATATATATATATATATATATATATATATATATATATATATATATATATATACCTCATACTTGGGATCGAACACTAGCCCCTTCCAATGAAAGGTCAGGTCGCTTCCAACCAAGACACGAGAGGACATAAAAGAAGTCGGAACCTAACTGCTAATCTGCAGTTAAGGATTCACCTGGCGAGACATCAGTCTCTTACCAGCGAGTTTTCCCCGACTTCCCGGCCCACCACGTGACACAATTGATAGTAATTCATTCAAATTACCCATAATGAGTCAATATGGATAAATATCAACACAACATCGTGCGCAAATAGAAATAAATTTCTACCTCATACTTGGGATCGAACGCTAGCCCCTTCTAATGAAAGGCCACGTCGCTTCCAACCAATCCATGAGAGGCCATAAAAGAAGTCGGAACCTAACTGCTAATCTGCAGTTCAGGATTTACATGGCGAGCCATCAGTCTCTTGCCAGCGAGTTTTCCCCGACTTATCCATATTGACTCATTACGGGTAATTTGAATGAATTATTATCAATTGTGTCACGTGGTGAGCCGGGAAGTCGGGGAAAACTCGCTGGTAAGAGACTGATATCTCGCCAGGTAAGCATACTGTATTTTTTCAGCAAGCTAGCTTATTTCTCTTCCGCCCTTAAACTATCTGACTGAATTAATGAATGAAAAATATCTTTATTTTACTTTGGATTTTACAGGACTTTTTTCATGTTTTGCAGTCTTAATCATACGTAGAAAAATCATTAACTTATATGCAAGTGTTACGTTTATGCATATAATGAAACTTATACTATATAGATTTATACGCTGATTTTATATATTAGATTGGATTTAAAAATTTGTGTCATAAGACCCAGCGCTGAAGCCTGGGAGGCTCTTCAGCTCATCAGTGCAGTTGGGGGACACCAAATTGGAAGAAAGAAAGCAGAAATGGAGGCATGATGGAACAATAATACATTGTGTGTGTACATACTATATATATATATATATATATATATATATATATATATATATATATATATATATATATATATATATATATATATATATATACATACATACATATAAATATATATATATATATATATATATATATATATATATATATATATATATATATATATATATATATATATGCATATATATATATATATATATATATATATATATATATATATATATATATATATATTTTGCCATAGCCCATACAAAATTTTTTCCAACCTACACGGTGCTCATGGGCAGCCCATTGTGACACCATCACAATTAAGAGAGCGATTCTCTCTGCCTTTTTAATGGTTAACAACCATTACCAATTCCTCAATATTGATTAAAGAAGACAGTGTTAAGAAGACACCTTATATCCAAGGATATTCTTCCTAAATTCATTAAGAATTTAGTCCTCAATATTGAGAGAGGTCACAGCAATGGGCTGGACTGGAGACACAGTAGGTGTCTCTTTCTTCATCTAGCTTACCCTATCCCAAGCTATATATTTTTGAATAAATATGTATGATGAAATCTGAGAATTTCACCGAATACTTATATGCTTTTTTTTCTTTACAGGAGGAGTATCCCGAGTGCGGGAACAACTTCTGCAGGGTCTGCAGTAGGAACTTCTGCGGCCATGACATGTGCAGGACCCACGCTCGCTGCGCAGTCACGAAGGGATCTCTTAAATACTGGGACCCACAGGTATGTACTGTTTGTGACAAACTGGTTAAAGAGACTTTTGATGATCAAAAGTCTACAGAGTCTAGGGATGCAGCAAGAGAGATGCTGTGCAAATGGGTCAGGGGCTTTCAGAAGAACACCTCTGGCCCATATCTTCCTAATGAGAAGATGAGGGCTTGTCTGTTCCCTAGGGCATCTTCGGATGCAGTTATTCCCCAGGCTCAACCTGAGATTCCCCTCGTCCAGATTCCGATAGAATCTGTCATTTCGGATGCCTTGCAGGGCATCCAGCTTGAGGACAACATGTCGGTTGTATCAGAGGAGACCGAGCATAATCTCCTCGTTGAAGAATTGGAACAGGAGGATGACGTACCCCCTGAAGGCGAGACCGAGAAAAGCCGAAACGATTTCGGTTTCTTCTGTGACGGTGGCCAAACCGGTGCCTTCGACCTCTTCTTCTGCCCCCCAATTGGATTCGATCACGAGCACGCTGCACTCTCTTCTTTCCATGTTCCAGGACATGCAAAAGAAGTCGTCGGAGAAGGAGGCTTCTCTTCGGACAGAGATGCACCAGCTCGTGGCGACGCGTTTAGCCCCGAAGAAGCTAAACATCAAGGACCTTCCTGCTTTCTCTGACGTCAATCTTTGGAGATATGCTGAGCATATGCCGATGTCAGGGGGGAAGATCTTCCTCTCCGAGAAACTGGGCACTGTCCCAGTGGACGATGTAGAGTTCTGGCCTAGCAAAGGGGCCTACCTGGATTGCTATGTCCGTCTGAGGACGGAGCCATCGTCCAAAGAGGAGACAGAGCCAAAAGAAGTCATCGCTTTTTACCTCCCCAAGCCCCAGGCCTTGTTCTCAAACATCTTGAAAGAGAGGGCCTTTACTAATTCCAAGGTGCCAGCTCTCAGCAAAAAGCACCCTTCCTTTGTTGCTGATCCCTCTCGTGCCTTTCACTTTATGGACAAAGGGTTTAAGGCTGCCTTAAAAGCAGTGGTGACAGGGAAACCCTGTCCTACACTCGAAGAGTGTAGACCCTTCTCCCTCGCTTTTCCATCGGATGACAAGGACTGGAAAGATGTGCATAACACTTTCACAGTAGGGAAGCTGGAGGCAGACATTGCCGGACATCAGTTCGGCGAAGGCCTCCCCAAGCTGTCGGACTTTCTCCTGCGCAGGGAGCAGGAGACAAAAGAACGTCTTGCCGCCTCTATGTCTCTGCAGACGGGACTAGAAACGATGGCAAGCATATCGGAAACCCCAGATATGTACATGGTCTTCGCCAAGGCTCATTTGGCGACGGTCACCAAAGACCTGTTCAACTTTATTAAAGCCCGTAGGGCTTGCAGAGAGTTCGTGTTCGCCTCGGCTGCAGTGAGCCACGAACCAAGGAAGCTGATAGCTTCCAACATCTGGGGAAAAGACCTCTTCCCAAGTGAAGTGGTCAAAGAGGTCATGGACAAAGCCGTTTTGGAGAATAGGAATCTCCTCTCCAAGTGGGGCTTGTCCTCCAAAAGGAAGTCTTCCGCTGACGAGGGTCCCCAGCCGAAAAGTAAGACGAAACGACCAAGAGTGCCCTTTCGTCCTAGACAACAACAGCTTCCCATGGCCACGGTGCAACAGACTGTATCACAGCCAACCACCACCTTCCAACTAGTTCCCCAGACGGTGGCGACACAGTCGCCCGCCTTCACCCCAGCTTTTGAAAGGCAGTCGACGACTTTCAGGCCGAAGTCTCGAGGTTCCTTTCGAGGATCCTCTAAGCACCCCTCCAGAGGCAGGGGAAACAGAGGTGGACGTGGACGTGGCCAAGGAGGTAAATCCTCCAACCAGAACTCCAAGTGAAATGCTACTGGTAGGAGGGAGACTTCTTCTCTTCCGGGATCGTTGGACCTTCGATCCCTGGGCCTACAGCCTAGTCAAGAATGGACTTGGGTGGAGCTGGAACACAGCTCCACCCAACTTCCCTCAATTCTTCCAACACTCAACCCCCATATTGGAAGAAAGTGAATAGTGGAATGAAGGAGTGAAGGTAAAAGTGGAAGAGAAAAAGATAGCTTTTGAAGAATAGCTGCAGAGTAATAGTGTAGAGAAGTACGAAAAATATAGAGAGAAAAATGTGGAAGTAAAGCGCAAGGTAAGTGAGGTAAAGAGGGCAGCTGACCTGAGGTGGGGTCAGGGATTGGGTCGTTCCTATGAAGAGAACAAGAAGTTTTGGAAAGAAGTGAAGAGTAAGGAAGGCTGGCTCAAGAATTGAAGAGACAGTGAAAGATGGAAATGGAAGGTTGTTAAAAGGAGAAGAGGCAAGGATAAGGTGGGCAGAATATTTTGAAAGTTTACTAAATATTGACGATAATGGGGAGGCAGATATAATTGCTGTTGCAGGTGTTGAGGTGCCAGTGATTAGAGATGAGAATGAGAGAGAGAGATGACAAGAGAGGAAGTGAGGAGGGCACTAGATGGAACGAGAGTAGGGAGAGCATCTGGTATGGATGGTGTGATAGCTGAGATGAAGGAAGGGGGTGTGACTGTACATGAATGGTTGGTGAGATTGTTTAATGTGTTTCATGTTGTCAATAGTACCAGTAGATTGGGTTTGTGCATGTATTGTACCACTATATAAGGGTAAGGGAGATGTGCATGGCTGTTGTAATTCAAGGGGTATTAGTTTGTTGAGTGTAGTTGGAAAAGTGTAAGGTAGAGTACTGATTAATAGGATTAAGGATAAAACAGAGAATGCAATCTTAGAAGTACAAGGTGGTTTTAGAAGAGGTAGGGGTTATATGATTCAGATTTTTACAGTTAGACAGATATGCGAGAAATATTTAGCAAAAGGTAAGGAGGTGTATGTTGTGTTTATGGATCGGGAGAAAGCGTATGATAGAGTTGACAGGGAAGCAATGTGAAATGTGATGAGGTTATATGGAGTTGGTGGAAGGTTGTTGCAAGCAGTGAAAAGTTTCTACAAAGGTAGTAAACCATGTGTTAGGATAGGAAATGAAGTGAGCGATTGGTTTCCGGTGAGAGTGGGGGTGAGACAAGGATGTGTGATGTGGCCATGGTTGTTTAACTTGGATGTTGATGTAGTGGTGAGAGAGGTGAATGCTTGAGTGCTTGGACGAGGATTGAAACTGGTAGACGAGAATGACCATGAATGGAAGGTAAATCAGTTGTTGTTTGCAGATGATACTGTATTGGTTGCAGACATGGAAGAGAAGCTTGGCCGATTGGTGACAGAATTTGGAAGGGTGTGTGAGAGAAGGAAGTTGAAAGTTAATGTGGGTAAGAGTAAGGCTATGAGATGTACGAAAAGGGAGGGTGGTGCAAAGTTGAATGTCATGTTGAATGGAGAGTTACTTGAGGAGGTGGATCAGTTTAAGTTCTTGGGGTCTGTTGTTGCAGCAAATGGTGGAGTGGAAGCAGATGTACGCCAGAGAGCAAATGAAAGATGCAAAGTGTTGGGGGCAGTTAAGGGAGTAGTAAAAACTAGAGGGTTGGGCATGAATGTAAGGAGAGTTCTGTATGAGAAAGTGATTGTACCAACTGTGATGTATGGATCAGAGTTGTGGGGAGTGAAAGTGACCGAGAGACAGAAATTGAATGTGTTTGAGATGAAGTGGCTAAGGAGTATGGCTGGTGTATCTCGAGTAGATAGGGTTAGAAACGAAGTAATGAGGGTAAGAATGGGTGTAAGAAATGAGTCAGTAGCCAGAGTGGATATGAATGTGTTTAGGTGGTTTGGCCATGTTGAGAGAATGGAAAATGGCTGTCTGCTAAAGAAGGTGATGAATGCTAGAGTTGATGGGAGAAGTACAAGAGAAAGGCCAAGGTTTGGGTGGATGGATGGAGTGAAGAAAGCTCTGGGTGATAGGAGGATAGATGTGAGAGAGGCAAGAGTGCGTGCAAGAAATAGGAATGAATGGCGAGCGATTGTGACGCAGTTCTGGTAGGCTCTGCTGCTTCTTCTGGTGCCTTAGATGACCGTGGAGGTAGCAGCAGTAGAGGATTCAGCGTTATGAAACTTCATCTGTGGTGGATAATGGGGGAGGATGGGCTGTGGCACCCTAGCAGTACCAGCCAAACTCGGTTGAGTCCCTGTCAGGCTGGGAGGAACGTAAAGAGGAGAGGTCCCTTTATTTTTTTTTTCTTTTGTTTGATGTCAGCTACCCCCCAAGACTGGGGGAAGTGCCTTGGTATATGTATGTAATGTATATATATGTGTTGCCTTGGTCTAAAGTTTCCGCGCCAATCCCCTTACAATGTGTTTCACTTAGGGCCATGATATCCAAACTATATTGCATAAATTCCCTCTCCACTTGCTGCAACCTCTGCTCTGCTAAAACTCGTATACCTAGGCATTTTGAACTTTTATTTCACCGGCTTAAAGTACAGCTTAGCTCACAGAATACGCAAACAGACTTATTCTCTCACCAGACACCATTTACGTCCCGTGTCGATGGATAATGAAGCATCGGAACATACGTTTTTTCACTTTATTAGAAAAGGTTCGTGAATACACTTTGTACAGTTATTCTCCAGCGAATACCATATTTTTCAGTGAGTGCTTAAGTATATATGACACTCCTTCTGAGTAAGTAATGCAATGTCAATCTGCCAATATGCTGAAATTTCAAGATTTGTGGAAATCTCCACTGTGATAAAAATATACTGTACGACTTAGGGCACGTCACCTTTATGAGAGTTCAGTGATCTCGCACAACAATTTATGACAGCCATAGTACTATTAAAAAAGCCAATGATCTCTCTATAAAACACATATACATTATTATACCTTCCACATTATTGTAATTATTGTATATATTTTGCCTCACTGTTTTCCCCTGAAAACCACTTTCCTTTGTCCTTTCCCAGAAACTTGTTTGCCTTCTTTCGCACTCCTTGTTCTTACTTGCTACCCCCATCCTAAATTTCTTCGACCCCTAAATGCAATTTTGAATGAGTCTCCACTCAGCAACTAAATCAAGGACTTTGGTGTCCAGCAGGGAAGCAGTCCCTTTTATTGTGATGTATCTATAACCTAAGTATAAGTGATATTGTTGTAAGGGTTTAATAACGAATTGCGCTTTTGTTTCAAGTGTTCTCAATTTCCAGTGTGATTACTTTTCAAGAAATGGTTCTTTATTTGTCATTTGTCCTATTGTGTCATTCCTGTCCTTTATAGCATTTGTGTTCCTTTTATATGGACTTTAAGTTTAATTGTAATGTTTTGTAAATAATTTTTGCATTACTATATTTAAATCTTGTTTGATCGTATTCTCATTCCATACCTTTATTTTGTATTATTATCATCCATTGCACCCACCTGCTAAAATGGTAAATTACCCTTCTCTCTCACGACTGTTATAATTTTATGGGGGCCTGTCCGGGAGCTTTTTGCTAAACTTAGTTGGTAAGTAATAATTGACACTCTCGTTAAGAATCAGTTGTTTGTTTATATAGTTGGTGATTCGTTATTCAACCTTACAGGATATAAGCATCCTGAGTTATAGTTAGTTAGGTGACTGTTTTTGTGTTTGCTAGACCGCTGAAGAATCTATTTCCATTGTGCGCAAATTTTTTGGTAACAGACTGCCGGTAACCTTGATATGGTTTCTCCCCCTCTCCTCTCATAACCGGGACTCAGTGCGTGGGTTAAAAAGTTAATCTGTCGTACCATTGTTAAAAAATAATTTCTCTCGAATTATTCATGACTTTCACGTGCTTATAGTCTTTCCCTGGGTCCTTAGATACCAGTATCTTACGTTATTCATTTTATGTAAAGTGTAATGAATCTTGTTAACGCCTCGACATATGTGTGTGAAGTTACCGTTCTAATCAAAGTGTAGTAAGTTACAGTTGTTAGCTGAGCGACGGTACTTCCTTTTAACTTCATTTTGGTTTGAACTGGGAGTAAGATACTTCCAGTGGGTCCTTATTCATTCTCATTTATATCTAAAATGTTTTGTGTATGAATATTTGTCTAATCTGTTATTATTTATGCGTAGTTTATGGTTTTATGCGTGGTCAATGCTTAACTAAGTTAGCTCCAATTTAAGAGATGTAAAACTCTAATTCAGGTGTTCATATTGTTCTTGAAGTTTCTTTTCAATTTTCACAATGGCGAAGTTTGATAGTGAAAAGTTTGTGGCGGATCCTTCCTCTGAATTGCATACCCTTACCGATGCTAGAAAGTCTGAATTAATGGAAGTAGCTAGGCATTTAGACCTTGAGGTACGTTCTAGTATGCGTAAGTTTGACATTAAGAAAGTGACAATAGATCACTATATGCGTATTGGAACCTTGGGTGACGAAGCTAGGCCGTATCTTGTTCCAGAAACCCCTTCCCTTACAATTAAACAAAAGCTAGAGTTTGAACGTCTTGCAGTCGAGCGTGAAAAAGCTCAGTTAGCTTTAAGACTGGAAGAGTTAGCTTTGCAAGCCGCTGAAAAGAGAAGGGAATTTTCTCTTAGGTAACAAAGAGAAAAATTTTAAATGGAGAGAGCTAAGTTAGAATTTCAAGCTAGGGAAGAAAGAGAAAAGTTTGAAATTGAGAAAGCTAAATTAGAATTAAAAGCTAGGTTAGCTGTCAAGGTGGAACAAGAGAGGGTTTCAATCAATCTTCAGAATAGGCAAAAGGAACAAGAGTTATCTCCCTTTGACCTGACTAAAAATATAAAGTTAGTTCCCTTATTCACAGAGTATGATCCAGAGGATTATTTTCGGGTATTTGGGAAAACTGCCAATCACCTTAATTGGCCTGCTGAACAGTGGGTATGGCTCCTTAAACCTAAATTGTCAGGTAAAGCTGCTAAGGTTGTTAGGCATCTGGATGATACTAAGGATTATAAACAGGTTAAGGAAGCAATCTTAGATGCATTTTCCATAAGGCCCCGTCCACACGAGCGAGCACTGCTTGGTAAGCTTTGCTCGGTGTGACGTCAGAAATGGAGAAACCGCAAGCAAAGCTTCGCACAGGGCTTCCCTGATGTTTAGCGAAGTATCAAGGCTTTGCCTGGCAAGGGTTTTCCCTGACGGAAATTCGTCTTCCAATAAAGGGATAAAGCTGTCACACTAATGACATGCAGTCACTTTCGAATATATACATCTGCTTTTGCATATATATATATATATATATATATATATATATATATATATATATATATATATATATATATATATATATGCAGACATACATACATACACTCACTCATATATATATATATATATATATATATATATATATATATATATATATATATATATATATATATGCAGACATACATACATACACTCACTCATATATATATATATATATATATATATATATATATATATATATATATATATATATATATATATATATATATATATATATGCACTGCTTATAAATTATCAATACTCCTAATTAAGGTAAATCTTATAAACAAAGAAATTAAATAAAAGCTCTAAATTGCAACTTATGCAGTGTACTGTATTATTACATATATCTTAATAATAAATGATCTTTCTCAGTTTTATATTATTTATTGAACTCATTTCCTCAAAATCTCTGTGCTGCTTACTATTTTGTTTACGTTTTTTTCATGAAATTGTTATAATTTCGTTGACGATGAATGTTTCAGGGTTATTTGTTGCTACGTGCTTTATCTACTTGTTGACTTTCTCAAACGTCTTCATACACAGATATTTCTGTGCCTCAATATAATTTAAGTATATAAATTACACCTTGCCCTTATCCTTTTACAAACAGCTATATTCACTTTACGTAAACAGTATAGAATAGCAGAAAAATTACGCCACGGGACAGTGGAGTTCCTGTCAAACCTGCAGTACCCTAGACGGCCACGGCTCACTCACTGCCAGTCTTTCACTACCCAACCACCGTCGTTTGGACAAGAGCTTAAATGCGTTCGACAGGCTTAGCTCGCAAAGAGGCAAAGTTTACCGAGCAAAGATCGTAACATCAGGACATTATCTTCGCCAAATTTCCGAGGAATTGAATTGATAAGGTACGTCATTACGAAAGATATGCTGACTTCTAAAGTGATTCCCTGTCAATTTGTTTATCGTGGATAAATATTCCCTTGCTCGATTCCCAATTAATAAACCCTGTGGATTTGGTATTTAAACTATTCATAACTTATCACTGCTGTAACTTTGCGTGTTACCATATGAAAGTTTTTTTTGGATTAGAGGCAGTTTTTACTTAATTAGCCAATGTTATGTTATGTTTACTTTACGCCGAAGTTTTCGGATCATTGGGCCTTTCGTGGTTAGGTGGTTGCCACGTTAAATTGGAGGCAAAATATGTAGGCTATATGTTTTTCATTGCTCAGAATTCAATTTAATTGTAAAGTTAACTACTGAGTTTAGCGACTTGAGTGAAATAGCAGAGCTTGCGCTTTTACCTTAAAAGTCTTTTTTTTAATTTTACTACAGTTATTGAATTGAGTGATTTAGCAAAACTTGCCTTTACCTTTTGAAAATAGTATTTCGTTTATGTCCTCAGGGTTTCTTGAAAAGCGAGGAGGGTAGGAGAAGGAAGACAGCATACTTGTAGTTACTTCTGACACAGGAAAAGCCTTCTCTACGTCAACAAGCCCACCAGCAACCAGTTCAAAATTTAACTTCACATGGAAGTTCAACCTTTCATTAAAGTGAACATTTTTAATGGACTTGTTTTATTCCTTCCATCGTACAATTTTCAAGAAAGGATATAGACAAGCTTTTTGTAACTTATGAAAATCAAATATCTAAACTTTTCTAGAATTCGCTTCTGATAAGCTTAGAGCTTTCAAGAAATAGCTTAAATATGCTGAAGTAACTGCTTTTGAAGAACTGATGAATTTGATGGTTCTTGAAGAATTTAAAAGGAAACTTCACATGAATGTAATGCTCTATAATGAAGATAGGCAGGAGAAAGATTTACTAAAGGCTGCTTCCTTGGCTGACACTTATTTCTTAATACATAAGTCTATTCCTAATAAAAGAGCTGAGGTTTTTGTAAAACCAGTTTCAGGAAAATCCCAGCAGATTTCGGATGATAATCCCAAAGGTTCTGATAATCCTAAATGTAGTTATTGCAAGAAAGAAGGACATACTGTTCGTAATTGTAAAGACCCTAAATGTAAGGGATCTGATAACTACCGTAATGTTTTTATGAAACCCAACGTAAAATTTTCAACCTCCCAGAGTAAACCCGTTTCGCATGTGCAAGCAAATGAACCAGATGTGTTTGATGATTTTAAGTCTGAAGGTGTAATAGCCTTGGAGGAGAAAGAACAGAAGTCTAGGGTCCCTATATTACAAGACACTGGAGCTGCTTTAACTTTGTTGAATAGTAAGGCTTTACCTAATGTTGAGA
>NC_090736.1:87804097-87824097 GCF_036898095.1 Palaemon carinicauda
ACTTGTATTGGACAAAGGTTTTATATCCGCATAGGAGGAAAACCAATGCAACATAGCTTGCATAAAGGAACAATTCTATTAGAATTATCCCAGATAAGGTACATAGGATGAATGCTCAATTATACCAATAAATTGACACAGGTGAAGGAGACGCAAGGTTCTCAAGAACCAGTTTATTGACAGGCAATAAATAGACAGGTTAACCACAATTATATATATATATATATATATATATATATATATATACATAAAAAGAGGATAACCCAAAACTTTAAGCATAAGTATGATAGTAAACAGAACTTGTTTGTCTGAAAGAAAAAACATTAAATGCCACTCTTAAGATACCGAGGTATCAAAGTCATAAAAGTCTGTATTACAAATCAACGACATTAGCGTTAGAAACGCTCGGCACACATGTCTGCACTTATGCTAAGTTCACCTTCGGAAATGGAACAGTCTACATGGGCAACACAGTGCCCTCACTTAGTTTGTAGTACAGTATGTAACTACACACTCACCCTGGAATTAATCGTCCCAATTAAGACCACTGTTCCTCGCAGAGTTAAACAGTAGGGTTAACACCGCGACCCACTGCTCCCACAGATCTCTTTAGTTCCTCTACTTGCTTCGCAGAGTGGCGAAAGAACACTCTGGAAGACTTCCAGCCAGTGTATGAACGGAGATGTTCAAAATCCATACAATTAAAGAAATTTAAGGATGAGGCAACTTTCCTCGGATCGTGACCTGCGGGTGTACTGTCAGGATCCGCTCTGCGAATAAAATATGTGATTTTCGCTCTGAGTTGATTCAGAGATAAATTTGAGCCTGATGTTTCTCCCCTGAATAGTTGATCACCCTTGAAGTCTGAAGTTCTATGAAGATAGACCTTTAGGCATTCTACTGGACATAGAGATGCATCTTCTTTCAGAGGGCAGATTCTCCAGGGACCCCACCTGTTGGTGGGTAACTCATTCTTGGCGAGAAACGTAGGATCCGGAAACAGGTTCAGTTCTCCCCCATCCAGGAACTGAACACGACCTGCCTCTCTCGAGAGGGCTACAATCTCACTAACCCTGGCCCCGGACGCGAGTGCAAATAGGAAAATAACTTTTTGTGTCAAATCCTTTAACGCACACTCTTCATTGCTCAACAGAGAAGCGAAATGAAGAACTTGTCTAAAGACCATGAAAAGGGCTTTGGAGGTGCTGAATGTCTGAGCTTAGCGCAGGCTTTCGGGACTTTATTAAAGATCTCGTTACCTAGATCGACCTGGAAGGCATATAGAATGGGTCTTGTCAAAGCAGACTTACCCGCTGAAATCGTGTTAGCTGCCAATCCTTGACCATGGAGGTGGAGAAGAAAGATAAGCAGAAGTCTGTCAAGATCTCCTGCGGATTCTTCGCCTTGACAAAAGGCCACCCATTTTCTCCAAGATGACTCATATTGCCTTCTAGTAGATTTGCACTTATATTCCTCAAGGAAGTCTATGCTGGCTTTCGAAATCCCGAAACGCTTTCTCACCGTTAGGGAGAGAAAATCATGAGCTGCAGGGTCCGGGTTTTCTGTAGTAAAGCGCAGACAGTTGACTTCTGGACTCGCTGGGTCAGAACTGGATCTGGTAGCGGTACAAACTTCAGCTACAGTTCCAATGCCAGGGGGAACCACACGCTGTTCGGCCACTTGTGGGCCACTATTGCCGCTACCCCTTGAAGGATCTCAGTTTGTTGAGGACCCTGAACAGAAGGTTGTGAGGAGGGAACAGATAAATCTTGGACCATCTGTTCCAGTCGAGGGACATTGCGTCCACTGCTTCCGCTAAGGGGTCCTCGTACGGGGCACGTACAGGGGCAACTTCTTGTTGTCTTTCGTCGCAAAGAGGTCTATCTGCAGTTCTGGGACTTGATTCAGAATGAAGGAGAATGATCCTGCGTCTAAGGACCATTCCGACTCTATCGGTGTGAACCTGGATAGAGCGTCCGCCGTCACATTGCGGACTCCTTGAAGGTGAACTGCCGACAGGTGCCACTTCTTCTTTTCCGTCAATCGGAAGATGGCCAACATCACCTGGTTGAGAGGTGGTGACCTCGATCCTTGTTGATTCAAGTATCTCACAACTACCTCACTGTCCATCACCAACCTTATGTGGATCGAGTGACGCGGGGAGACTTTCTTTAAGGTAAGGAGCACTGCCATAGCTTCTAGAAAGTTTTATGTGAAAGGTCTTGAATAGCTTGGACCAAGTCCCTTGGACTTTTTTCCGATGAGAGTGACCTCCCCATCCCTCCTTCGAGGCGTCTGAGTGAATCGTCACCGACGGGGGAGGTGGCTGAAGAAGAACCGACTTCTTTAGATGTCTGGCTTGGGACCAAGGCCTGAGAAAAGTACTTAGCCGAAGCGGCTGGTCTTCTCAGATCTCTTCGCGCGTTTGATGCATAACTTCTCCAAACTCCGATTGCATCCTTTAGCTGTGCTCTTAGCACTGGGTCTGTCACCGAAGCAAACTGGAGAGAGCCCAGTACCCTCTCCTGCTCGTGTCTTGATATCCTTTCGGAATCTAGAAGTCTCTTGACAGAACCCGCTATCTCCTTCCTTTTCTTCGCCGGGATGGAGAAACGGTGTGACAAAAGGTCCCAGTGGATTCCCAGCCACTGGAACTTTTGAGATGGAGAAAGTCGAGACTTTTTTCTGTTGATCTTGAAGCCTAGATACTCTAGGAACTGGATCACTTGACTGGAAGCTTGCAAGCATTCTGTCTCGGATGCTGCCCACACCAACCAGTCGTCCAGGTAGGCTACTACCTGAATTCCCTTTAGGCGTAATGTTTGAGAGCTACGCTCGCAAGCTTCGTAAAAAATCCTTGGGGCTATGTTTAGCCCGAATGGCATGGCTCCGAAGGCGTATAGTCTTCGTTGTAGCCTGAACCCTAGGTAGGGGGAGAGTCGATGGCTGATTGGAATGTGCCAATAGGCGTCTGACAAGTCTATAGAGACGGAATATGCCCTCTTGGGCAGTAAGGTCCTTATGTGTTGCAGTGTTAGCATTTTGAATTTGCAATTCACTATGAACTTGTTGAGTGCCGACAAGTCCAGAATGACTCTGAGCTTTTCCGAGTCTTTCTTGGGAACACAAAACAGCCTCCCTTAGAAATTGATGGGCTTCACCCTTCGGATCACCTTTTTTCTCCAACAGTTCTTGAACGTACTCCTCCATAACGGGGGTGGAGTGTTGGAAAAACCGAAGGCACGGGGGTGGAGTGCTGTACCAGCTCCAGCCCAGTCCATTCTTGAGTAGGCTGTGGGCCAGGGATCGAAGGTCCACCGATCCCGAAATTTTAGAAGTCTCCCTCCTACCGGTATCATCTCACTTGAACTGCCGTCCTGAGGTGTTGCCTCCCTGACCACGACCACCCCTGAATCCCCTTCCCTTTGAGGGGCGCCTAGAGGAGCCTCTGGCTGCTCCTCTAGGCTTTGCTCGAAAGGAAGTAGACTGCCTTTCAAACGCTGGGGTGAATGCCGTGGACTGTGTCGACACGGCCTGGAGTACCCACTGAAAAGTGGTCGGGGTTTGTGCCACGATCTGGGGCACTGGAGGCAATGGCAATTGCAGTTGCTGTTGCTGTCTAACAGGCTTGGCTGGCCGAGACGGTAGCCTAGTCCTCATAGTCTTCCTCTTTGGTTGAGGACCCTCATCCGGGGAAGACTTTCTTTTGATAGCCAGGCCCCACTTCTGGAGAAGGTTTCTATTCTCCAAGGCGGCCTTATCAACAACTTCTTTGACCAAGTCGGTAGGGAAAAGGTCTTTTCCCCAAATGTTGGAGGAGATTAGTTTCCTTGGCTCGTGCCTCACCGTAGCCAAGGTGAACACGAACTCCCTACAAGCTCTCCTTGCCTTGACGAAGCCATAAAGGTCCTTCGTCACTGTGGCCAGATGAGTCTTGGCCACCACCATGAACATTTCATGGACCTTGGGGTCACTTGCCATCGTCTCACGAGTAGTCTGAAGAGACATTGAGGCAGCCAGTCTTTCTTTTGTCTCGAACTCTCTTCGCAAAAGAAAGTCAGACAGCTTAGGGAGGTCCTCGCCGAACTGACGTCCGGCAATATCAGCCTCCAACTTCCCAACTGAGAACGTAAGATGGACGTCCTTCCAGTCTTTGTAGTCCATAGGCAGGGCCAGCGACAAGGGTTTACACTCCTCCAGGGAGGGGCAAGACTTGCCGGCCTCGACTGCTTTTAGTACAGCCGCAAACCCTTTCTGTAAAAAGGGAAAGGCTCTAGCAGGCGAGGACACAAGGGAAGGGAGCTTCTTGCTCAATGCAGCTACCTTTGAGTTAAAGAAGCCCCTCTCTTTCATCGAGGATGAAAGTAGAGCTTGAGCCTTAGCGTGGTCCATCACTATGACCTCCTTCGGCTCTGTCTCCTCCTTTGAAGCTCCTCCAGGGGAACTGAGCCCAGCTTATCCAAGATGACGATCTTTCCAGTCGTCATCGGCATGTGCTCAGCATACCTCCATGGAAGGTCTTTCACATTGAGCTTTTTCTGGGGCCCATGTGCTTCTGCAAGGCACTGCATCCGCAGTTCCAATGCAGCCGCCTTCTCCTGATTCTCCTTCTGCATTTGTTGGATCATTCCAACAATAGAAGAGAGGGCCTGTCCCAGCTCTACTGGGAGACCGGCCGATGTTGAGGGAATAGGCTCCGGAATCTGAACCGGAGTAGCCGACACCTCGTCGACCTCTTCCTCTACAATGCCTGGGGCTTGAACTTCATCCTGGGCTTCTGCCAGGAGGTCTTCCTCCAGACGCTCGTCCACATCAGACATCCTGTCATGTAACTGGATGCCTTGCATCGCGACTGCGACTTCAGCATCCACCTGGATCTGAACTTGGGGGATCTCCTCTTGAGGCTGGGGAATCACTGCATCAGCTGATGCCTTAGGGAAAAGATACGCCCTCATCTTCTCACTTGGAAGATAAGGGCCAGAGGGGTTCTTTTGGAAGCCCCTTACCCAGGTACGAAGCTTTCCCCTTGCTATATCCCTTGATTCCGCCGTCCTAGGGGAATCAAAGGCCTCAGTAATCAGGTTAGTGCACACAGTACATACCTGAGGGTCCCAATACCGGAGATCATCCTTGGACACAGCGCATGCTGGGTGTCTCCTACAAAACTCATGTCCGCAGAGGTTCTTGCTGCGGACGTTGCAGAAAGCACTTCCGCACTTCGGAGGGTCCTTCTGTAAAGAGAAGAAATTTCCATGAGTATCAAGTGAACTATGTATCACTGGATATGCATTGTATAGCATAACAATTCAGAAAGGAAAGACACACACTTGTGTTTCCCTCACAACCCAATGCTGCAGCCTTCCAGATAATAAAATCAAATGGTTAATCTCTTCTAGAGTAACCAATGCAAAGTTTCCAGAGGAAACAGGTGGAGTTCACACCTAATCAATGATTTTAAAATCCTGGATAATAGACAGGAAAGAACTCACTTTCCTATCTGTAGGGCAACAGCAAAGGACTGTGCAAGAAAACACAAAAGTGTTAGAACACACAGTGCTGTACCAAAACCCATACTATAGTTTTCTTCTTACTGTATATGTTATACTGAAGAATACTAGTACAGTATAGGAGGATACGTGCCGGCCGGCAGGCACACACCATAACTAGCTTTAAAGTATACTACTTAACAGCTATAAGGCGGCAGAACTCTGGTTCAAATGCATGTGCCGGCCAGCAGCAACTGCCGGCCGGCAACAGCCAATGTCGGCCGGCAATGGCTGCTGGCCGGCAACTACACAAGGTAGTACCCAGTTGCCGGCCACACTCTTGGTGACCGGCAGACAAGGGCTGACATTAGCCGGCCGGCAAAGGTACAGGACCGATGCCAGCCGGCAGCAAAAGAACCAGAGGACTACACCTGCCCGGCTGCCGGCCTCATAGGCCGGCAGCCGGGTTGGGTACAGCACTAGAAGAAAAATAGAATGGATGCCGGGATAAGAGTGTACACTACCTCCAAGCCCGGTAATCCAAAAGAGTGCATATAAGGAAGGGGAGAATCTAATTCAGGCTTCCTGACCAATGCCGTCTGGCTCTACAGGCAGGCATGGATGAGGGACCAAGGGAGGTCCGGGCAGCACTCAAAATATAAGACCCTTGCCGGCCGACAGCTCTGCCGGCCGGCAAGGGGCTGAGTCAATTCCACATCCTACCCTATACTAGGTCCAGATGTAGAACGACGTACAGTACTGTAATGGCTAGGCCATTACGGAGATAGAGGGGGAAGGGACAAAGAGGGTCCTACCAACCTTGCTTTAGTGACGGATCACCCGCAGCCAAGAAACTTATCTTAGCCTAAGGGAGATCCAAGGGGGGAGGCCAGCAATACTTGCCAGCTCCCAGAGCACCAAAGCAAGGAAGGTGTTGCCACTCCCAGGGAAAGAAACTTATCCTCCCCCGAGAACAGCAACAAGGACTAGTCTGGTAGATCACAAAAGAAGGAATCATATCCACAGAAACCTTCGGTAGTGACCTAAGGAGGCTAAGCCACCTTTGTCTGTGTCAGGCCAGCGAGGGAGACTCTACCCCAAGCCAGACAAGCACAGACTCAGACTAAAAACTCTGTTGTTCTGTCCCTCTTTGAACCAGACTTACTGGAACAGGAAGGTACAGTAACACCTCAGTATAGTTTTATCGAAAATTAATTTGGAAAAAACCACTTAGGGATAAGCCCAAGTCTTAAACAGAGGGAAAGGGATTGCATACCTTCTCCGAAGAAAAGAAAGCAACCGGGGAGTATGAGAAAGTATACTAAAGCTCCATAAGCAACTTAGCCTAGGCACCAAGAGAATCGATTACCTAAATCACCGAAACTCAGTCGTATACTATCTTGGAAATATTCAACACAATCTTAAATGTATAAAACATAGCCTAAAGCTTCAATAAAATTTTATTACACTAGGAAAAACCAAAATCATGCATGAAGTACTAGGACCAAACGACTAGGCTACATGGCCTAGCGTAGGCCAGAATGGCGAATACTTCGCCAAAATAATACTAAGCACGAAAGGAAATCCTATGTAATGCTAAATAGCTAAAATTTATTAAAGCAAAACAACCAGGAATGTCGCTCTGACTAACTAAACTTATACCTAGCGAGCGACAGCGTCCATGACGCCTCCGGTAGGCTACGGCTCTTGTAACAAAGATTAATCCTATTAATCACTCAAAAATTTACCAAGAGCCTACATTTATACATAAAAGACATAGTACTCAACTTATCAGAGTCCGACGAAGACGGAGAAGCCATGAAAAGTAGAATAAATCCAAGATTTGCGAGAAACACAGGAAAAAACACCGAGTTGTTAAGCTACGCAAAAAGGAATGCAGATGGCGCCAGGATTGGCGCCAGGCACTCATACGAATCGGATGTTAGGGAGCCTTGGGAGCGGCTCCCTCTTTTTCTTTCCCGAATTCGTTTCTTGCCAATCGCCTCCTACGAGACGAAATCTCTGTCCAGGATGCAGATTGCCATGTGGCGTGTCAAGAATACGTCCTCTGATATGTCGCGATATCCCTTTCAGGAGGGATATTCGCTCCAGGAGTTAGAATTCTGGTACCTTAAGGTAAATTCTCTGGGAATATCGCCTTAGTTGTAATATACCCTAGGAAGCTACCCTATAGGAACTTCCATCAGGACGACATGGCTTGAGCCCAAAAAAAAAAAAAAAATATATATATATATATATATATATATATATATATATATATATATATATATATATATATATATATATATATATATATATATATGTATATATATATATATATATATGTATGTATATATATATATATATATATATATATATATATATATATATATATATATATATATAAGTATAAGTATACATTACTCGTCAATATTGACAGCTAAATATTTAGACAGATATGCACACAAACGGATTCAACCATTTCTACCTCATCCCCTTTCGTAACTACAAAGCGGCAATAGTTATGCGCCTGGCAATGACACTGATCCTGGCTAGAAATATACATATATATATATATATATATATATATATATATATATATATATATATATATATATATATATATATATATATATATATATATATGTACATATAAATATATATATATATATATATATATATATATATATATATATACATATATATATATATATATATATATATATATATATATATATATATATATATATATATATATATATATATGTATACATATATATATATATATATATATATATATATATATATATATATATATATATATATATATATATTGGCTCAGGCCATGTCGTCCTGATCGAAGTTTCTATTAGGTAGCTTTCTAGGGTATATTTGACTACAGTGATATTCCCAGAGAATTTTACCTTAAGGTATCCAGAATTCTAACTCCTAGAGCGAATATCCCTAAATAATCCGCATAATATCAGAGGACGTATTCTTGACACGTCACATAGCTATCTTCGCCCCGAACAGTATTAACGCTCCGAGGGGGAATAGTGACAAGAATCTGAACTGAGAATGAAAAGAGAGCCGCTCATAAGGCATCTCTCCCATTCCGTTTCCAGTGTGTATCTGATGAAGGCAGTAGCGCCCTTTTTATTCCTTTTCGTGTAGCTCTACTACTCTGTGTTTTCTCTTGTGTTCTCTAATTATTTTGGATTTATTTCAACGTTTTGATAACTTCTCCGGCCTCTTCTGCCTCTAGGAAGTTGAGTATTATCTTTACTATGTATAAATGTAAGCTTTTGTCGTTTTGCATTAAATCAAAAGTGATTTTAACATAAACAAGAGCTGTTGCCTACCGGAAGCATCCTGGATGCTATCGCTCGCTCTTATGGGTCATTCAGTTAGGTGGAGCAACGTTCCCGATTTGTTACGCTTTAATAATTTAGCTATTTAGCTCCGCTAGGAATGCTTATATTATACCGTCAGTTGTTAGCTCGGTGATTTCGACACGGATCGAGGTACTGATCCTGCCCTTCGTGAGGCTTCGTAGCCTAGACATCTGGCACTAGTACTTTCATGCATGATATAAGTTTTTCCGAATGTTATATTATTGAAGCTATAGGCAAATATTTTATACATGTAAGATATTGTTGAATGTTTTTCCAAGACTGTATACGAGAGAGTTTCGGTTAGGTAATCGATTCTCATCTTACCTAGTCTAGTATTCTAGGTACAGTAGTATACTTTCGCACATTCCCGATTGTTCTTTTCTCCTCCGGAGGCTAAGTTCAATCCCTCTCTCCCTCTGTAAGCCTTCGGCTTAATCCTAGTGGTTCTATCTGTATAATAATTCAGGTATAACTATTCTAGGATATGTCTGTCCTGACCTGATAACCAGAGTGACTGGTTTTATGGTTAGGGCAGAACATCAGAGTTTCTAGTCTGTGGTCTGCTTCTTCCTAGCATAGAGAATGAGTCTCCTTTGCTAGGTTAGGGGCGGACACAGGAAGCTTTGCTTCCCTAGTCCATGTTGGAATGATTCTGTAAGAGATGATTCCCTCCTCTAGTGGCCTAGCAGACAGTCCTGTGTTGTTTTTCTCAGGCTGGAGAATGAGTTTTCTCTGTTGCCCGGCGAAATAACTTCACCTAACTTTGTTTTGGTTGGGAGGAGGTTAGGAAGTATTGCCAGTCTTCCTCCCTAATAGACAACTCTTGGTTAGGATGAGCTTCCCTAATGGTTGAGTGTGTCTCCTGCTAGAACGAAGTGTATAGGACCCTTATCCCTTCCCCACCTCTCTTTTATTTTCTTTTGGCCGCAGTCCTACTTCCGTACCTAGTATAGGTTAGGATGGAGGACAGGCTCAGCTCTCTGCTGGCTGGCACTACGTGTCGGGCGGCAGAGACCCTTTATTCTTTGCAGAGTGAACCCCAGACCTTCCTTGGTCTCCCTTCCATGTCCGTCGGTAGAGCCCAGCAGACTATGGATTCTTTGGAAGCCTGAATGTTACATTCTTCCCTTCCATAAGTTCACTCTTTCTGGATGGAAGATCATATGGCAATGCCGCCTTATAACCTTACATCCATACTGTTTCTCTGACTATTGTGTTGCACCCCTAACCCGGCTTCCGGCTTAACAGCCGACAGCCGGGCAGGTGGAGGTTCTCTGGTTCTTGGCTACTGTCGGCGGGCACGGGTTTTATTACCTTTGCCTGCCGGCAGGGGAAACACAGCCCGAATCTGCTGGCTACTACAATTAGCAGCCGGCAGCCGGGTTTTAGTGTTTTCAGCCGTCAGCTGGCAATGATTGCCGGCCAGCACTCAGTCGCGAATCAGTGGGCTGCCACCTATTAGTTGAAGATATTATATCTTTGAACTATACAGGGGTAGTTGCCGGCCGGCACGTGCAGGCGCACGCCGGCACAACAGCATGCGATGTACAGTAGTTGCTGTATTCGTAGTGTAGTACACACTGCATTAGCAGAGACTGCTCTACAGAGCTTGTGATAACACTAAAAGTTCTTCATCATACTTTATGTTATCTTGTACAGCCTTTTGTTGAGACCGTACAATATATAGAAAGTAAGTTCTTTCTATATTCTTTCTATCCCGTATATTGAAATTTTATCTCAAGGTGTGAACTACACCTTAAATTTCTGTTTAGGAAATTGCGTAAGGTATTCTAGAATAGAATTAACCTTAGTTTTAATATCTCGGGAGGTTTCAGCAATTGACTGGGCAGGAAATACAAGTATGTGTCTTTCCTTCTAACTTTTATAGCTTTTCTATATAAGCTAAATGTCTCAATATAAGTGAAAGCCTTCACTTGATACTCATGGATTTTTCATCTCTTTACAGGAGGACCATCCGAATTGCGGGAGTGTGTTCTGTAATGTCCGCAGTAAGAACTTCTGTGGACATCAATATTGCAAGAGGCACGCAGCATGCGCAGCCTCCAGAGATGATCTCCGCTATTGGGACCCTCAGGTTTGTACAGTTTGCTCTAACCTGATTACCGAGGCTTTTGACGACCCTAAGTCAACGGAGTCAAGGGATGCTGCCAAGGAAACGTTACGATCCTGGGTGAGGGGTTTTCAGAAAAATACCTCAGGTCCCTACCTTCCAAATGAGAAGATGAGGGCCTACCTTTTCCCTAAAGCATCGGCTGATGCAATCATCCCCCAGCCTCAGGTGGAGATACCAATTGCCCAGAATCCGGTATATTCTGAAGTCTCAGCCGCCCTTCAAGACATCCAATTGGACGATAGGATGTCGGAGATGTCGGATTCTACTGAGAAGGACCTTCTAGGAGAAGGTCAGGAGGAGGAGCTGTTCCAGACTCTTCAAGTAGAAGAGCAAGAAATTGACGAAGTGTCGGTTACGTCGGTTCCGGACCCAGAACCTGTTCCTTCTACATCGTCTGCTATCCCAGATGAACTGGGAAGGACTTTCTTCCATTGTTGAGATGATCCAACAAATTCAAAGGAAGAATGATGAGAAGGAAGCTGCAATGAAACTGGAGTTACGTAGACTTGCAGCATCACGTGGGCCCCAGAAGCGGCTCAGCGTGAATGATCTTCCTTTGTGCTCGGATACCAATCCTTGGAGGTATGCCGAACATATGCCAATGACAACCGGAAAGATCGTGATCTCAGAAAATTTGGGAGAAATTCCCCTGGAAAAAGTGGAATTTTGGCCCAACAAAGATTCTTATCCGGACTGCTATGTCCGTCTTAGGAAGGAGCCAGCCTTAAAGGAGGAGACGGAGCCGGAGGTCATAGTTTTTTACCATAGTTAAGCTCAGACGTTACTAACGAGCTCGATGAAAGAGAGGGGCTTCACTAACTCAAAGGTGCCCGCCTTGAGTAAGAAGCTTCCCTCCTTTGTGGCCTCTCCTACCAGAGCCTTTCCCTTCTTGGAATAGGGATATAAGGCTGCCTTAAAAGCGGTGGAGGCAGAGAAACCATGCCCCTCCTTGGAGGAGTGCAAGCCGTTATCTCTGACCTTGCCCTTGGACCAAGAAGACAGGAAGGACGTACACCTTTCCTTCCCAGTCGGGAAACTGGAAGCTGATATTGCTGAACGCCAGTTTCGGTGAGGCGCTTCCAAAACTGTCGGAGGTTCTCTTGCGTAGAGAGCAAGAGACAAAAGAAAGACTTGCGACATCGATGTCGTTGCAAACGACACTAGAAACAATGGCAAGTGACCCCAAGAACCAGAACATTTTCATGGTTGTGGCCAAAACCCATCTGGCCACAGTTACGAAGGATTTTTATAGCTTTATTAAAGCTAGGAGAGCCTGTAGAGAGTTCGTGTTCGCTTCGGCTGCGGTGAGGCACGAACCGAGGAAACTGATCTCCTCTCGTATTTGGGGTAAAGACCTCTTTCCCAATGAAGTGGTTAAAGAGGTAGTAGACAAGGCCGCCACAGAGAACCTTCTCAAAAAGTGGGGCCTAGATCTTAAGAGAAAGTCTTCTCCGGATGAGGGTCCCCAACCCAAGAGGAAGACAAAAAGGCCTAGGCCATCCTCTCGGCCAGCTAAACTCTACCGACAGCAACATCAACAACAACTTCTTGTGACCGCAGTGCCTCAGATAGTGGCACAACCTCCAACCATGTATCAGCTGATACCTCAACAAACGGCGACGCAGTCGCCAGTTCTTAACCCAGCCTTCGAATGGCAGACTTCTTCCTTTCGTTCGAGAGCCAGAGGAACAGCCAGAGGTTCTTTTAGATGCCCTTCAAGAGGAAGGGGATCCAGGGGAGGACGCGGTCAAGGAGGCAAGGCCTCAGGTCCACAACAGCAGAAGTAGATACTTCCAGTAGGAGGGAGATTACAGCTTTTTAGGGATCGCTGGACCTTCGATCCCTGGGCCCACAGCCTAAATAAGAATGGACTAGGTTGGAGCTGGAGCAGTCCTCCACCTCAATTTCCTCAATTCTTCCAACACTCAACCCCCACTCTGGAAAAATATGTCCGAGAGCTCTTATACAAAAGAGTAATCCGGAAGATTAAGTCCATCAAATTCCAAGGAAGGCTGTTTTGTGTTCCAAAGGTCTCAGAAAAACAAGTTCACAACACATAAGGACCCTACTGCCCAAAAGGGCATATGCTGTGTCCATAGACTTGTTTGGCGCTTATTGGCACGTTCCAATTAATCGTCACCTCTCCCCCTACCTAGGCTTCAAGTTACATTGATAACTTTACACCTTCAGAACCATGCCTTTCGGGCTAAACATAGCCCCAAGGATTTTCACGAAGCTCGCGAACGCAGCCGTCCATCAATTACGCCTAAAGGGGGTCCAAGTAGTAGACTACTTGGACGACTGGCTGGTGTGGGCAGCATCCAGGACAGAATGCATGCAAGCTTCTAAGATAGTGATCCAGTTCCTGGATCATCTGGGATTCAACATCAACATAAAAAAGTCTCATCTTTCTCCAGCTCAAAGATTTCGGTGGTTGGGAATCCACTGGAATTTGGAGTCACATTGGCTTTCCATTCCTAGTAAGAAGAGGAAAGAAATAGCAGGATCTGTCAAGAGACTATTGAAATCCAAACGGATATCAAGACGCGAATAGGAGAGAGTACTGGGCTCTCTACAGTTTGCTTTGATATAAGATCCAGTGCTAAGAGCACAGCTTAAAGATGCAACAGGAGTCTGGAGAAAATACGCATCAAACGCCCGAAGAAATGGCACCTGTCAGCAGTTCACATTCAACGGTTCCGCAATGTGACAGCGGACGCTCTATCTAGGTTTAAACCTATAGAGTCAGAATGGTCCCTTGACGCAGGATCGTTCTCCTTCATCTCGAGTCAAGTCCCAGAGCTGCAGATAGACCTCTTTGCGATGAAAGACAACAAGAAAATAGTTCGTTACGTGTCCTCTTACGAGGATTCGTTAGCGGAGGCAGTGGACGCTATGTCCCTGGACCGGAACAGATGGTCCAGTATCTATCTGTTCCCTCCGCCCACCTCCTTTTGAAGGTCCTCGATATGCTGAGATCCTTCAAAGGGAAGCAGCAATAGTGGCCCACAAGTGGCCAAATAGCGTGTGGTTCCCTCTGGCATTGGAACTACGATTAAAATTCGTACCGCTACCGGATCCATCCCTGTCTCAGCAAGAACAGAAGTCGACTGTCTTCGCTCCATCACAGAATACACGGAACCTACATCTCGTGATTTTCTCTCCTTAACGATGAGAAAAAGATTCGGTGTTTAAAAGTCGGTTTAGACTTTTGGAGGAAACCAGAAGACATTATGAGGCTTCAGGGAAGAAATAGCTATCCTTTGTCAAGGCGAAGAAACCGAAAGAAATCCCGACAGATTCCTATTTATCATTCTTCATTCACCTTCATGAGCAAGGTTTAGCAGCCTACACAATTCTATTGTTCAAGCCTGCCTTGACAAGTCAGATACCATATGCCTTACAGGTCGACCTTTCTAACGACGTTCTTAATGAACTAGCCCTTCAGTGCTTCCAAGGATCATTTATTTGGTCATTAGATATGATTCCTCATTGTGTATAAATAATGAACAATGAGGAATGTACTTGGAAGGTTTTGAATTTAAGTCATATTTCTGTTTGTACTCGCCTTGGAGGCCAGAGTTAGTGAATAGTGGAACTCTCTAGAGAGGAGGGCCACGTCCAGTTCTTGGAGGGAGAACTGAATCTATTTCCAGACGCAACGTTTCTTACCAGGAACAAGCTACCCACCAACAGGTGGGGTCCCTAGAGAATCTGCCCTCTGGAGGAATATGCATCTCTATGTCCAGTGGCCAGCTGGGAGGACAGCTGTTCAGAAGAGAAACCCTGGGTTCAAAGTTATCTAAAACAATACAAATAAAAACGACTGAAGCAGCATACGGATATTTTTATAATTTCTGTCTTTATATGTAGGAGATTATGAATAAGACAAACGAACACAGACCCAGAGAGATTTCTTCTCCTATTCTTATATTTGTAGACATTTATATTGCAAAGTTCATTATTCTCATCATATAATACTACTACTACTACTACTACTACTACTAATAATAATAATAATAATAATAATAATAATAATAATAATAATAATAATAAAAATAATCCTTTTCAATTTACTACACTTGTTTAGATTTTCAAAACATTATTGGAATAGTGTCATCGCGTTTCCAATACAACTCTATTTTGACATACATCCATTTCGATATAAAACTCTTCATTCTTCTTTCAATTACAACTCTCTTTTTCCCTTAAAATCCCAACTTACACATTTGAGTCAATTCTTTCATAAAACTTTTCACTCTCCCCTATTTTAAATACAAGCTTCTATTTTCCATATTGGAAAGGTCCCTGCCTCACAATCTGTTGGACTGCGGTTCAAGACAAGTGTCTGCAACCTCGTCGTCCTTCCCAGATAGAGAAGGGGGAGGGTGGTACCTGGCCCTATACTCAATTTATTTTAATGAGGCGCATTTGCACTAACTCGCAGCGGTGCCCTTTGAGCTCGGAAAAGTTTCCTGCTATCTGGTTGGTTAGAATTATCTTGCCCAACCAATCAGGAAACTTTTCCGAGCTAAAAGGGCACCCCTGCGAGTCGGTGCAAATCTGCCTCGCTGAAAAGAATCGACTATATCTGGTCCCACCATGATGTAGAGGGGCTTGGGCTCTGATCATAAACCTATACAGTATGGTCAGTCGGTGCGATTATAATGTAGTACGAGCTTTACATCCACAATCATTTATACCAATATGAGAATGAGGTTTAAAGTAAAAACATTTTTAGGTAATTCAGTAATGGAAACGAGCAACCTAACTACCATTGAGGAAATGGATTATTTGTACTTCACCAAACATACTAGTTCGAGAATAGAGTATTTATTTATCATCATTTTAACCAATGAAAACTCCACCAAATATCACATATTACTTCTGCTACCTCAGCCCACTTCCCCAAGGCTGCTTTTATCCTATTCTCACCATCAGCTACACACCTTCCCTCCTAACTTACAGTAGATCCCAAGTATCGACATTGCTCCACCTGTTTTAGAACCGAGCTTCTACTTTCATGTAAGGGTATCCTGTCCCTACCTTCCTTACTGCTCAGTCTTATCCCCATTTACCCTCAAGCCACCCATCTCCAAAGTCTCTTGCCACTCTACAACTCTTTTCTGTAATGCATCATTTTCAGCAGTATTCGCCAAATCATCAGCATATAGAAACTCCCACAACTCTTCATTTCTGATTTCTTCACTTAACACACCCATGGCCAGCACAAATAAAAATGGGCTTGATGCTGACCCCTGGTGTAATCCAGCACTAATTTCAAAGGTTTCTGGTTCCCCAAACAGCTGTTATTACTTTTGTCTCTATTCTTTTGTATATCATATCTACCATTCTTACCAGTTTCTCCGGGACTTTGCTCTTCCCCAGGCACCAAAACATCACTTCTCTTGGTATTCTATCATAAGCCTTCTTTGGATCTACAAAACCACAGAAGAGCTTCTGTTTTCCCTTTAGCCTAATTTCCTGTAGCTGATGACTACTGTATAAAGATAGCATCCACAGTCCCTCTTCCCCTCATGAATCTATACTACTATTTCCTAATCTTTGCAATCTCTCATCTAGTACCATCTCAAAAATTTTCAAACCATAATCTGTTAACTTAATTCTCCTTTAGTTACCACAATACATGATACCACCTTTCTGGTTAAATATAGATACCATTACTCTCTCTTCTCAGTCTTTAGGCATTATTTCCTCTTCCATTAATGCTCTTAATAAATCCAGCATTCATTCTTCCTCCTCAGTAGCTAGCACCTTGATCATTTCAATTTGAAACTCTGATGGACAATTTTTCATTTTATTCAATGCCCGCTTCACTTTTTTTTCCGTATCTACTACATCACTGGCCCCTCCACCCTTTGTGCTTCACCTAGCTTCTCTCTCATTTCTAGTATTCGATAGTTGTTCAAATTATTCTCTCCATCTCCTCTCATTGTCTCCATCCCTATCCAATATATGACCTTCTCTATCCCTGACGACTGCCAGTTAGCCAAAATCCTGCCTTTGCCTTTTCATCAAGTCTACATATATCCTTTTCTCCTTCACTTCTTCCTAGCTTTTCATTTACTTGATCTACTGTGCTCCCTATATCTATACTTTCTTTCCTCCTAGAATCCTTTTCCTCTTTTCTGCACCGTTCCTCTGCACCCTGTGCATGCCTTCTTTCCAGTCCTTGTATTAGTATTATTATTATTATTATTATTATTATTATTATTATTATTATTATTACTAGCCAAGCTACAACCCTAGTTGGAAAAGCTAGATGCTTTAGCCCAAGGGCTCAAGCAGGGAAAAATAGCCCAGTGAGGAAAGGAAATAAGGAAATATATAAATGATGAGAATAAATTAACAATATATCATTCTAAAAACAGTAACAGCGTCAAAACAGATATGTCCTATATAAACTATTAACAACGTCAAAAACAGATATGACATATATAAACAATAAAAAAGACTCATGTCAGCCTGGTCAACATAAAAACATTTGCTCAAAATTTGAACTTTTGAAGTTCTACTGATTCAACTACCCGATTAGGAAGATCATTCCACAACTTGGTAACAGCTGAAATAAAACTACTAGAATACTGTGTAGTATTGAGTTTCATGATGGAGAAGGCCTTGCTATTAGAATTAATTCCCTGCCTAGTATTACGAACAGGATAGAATTGTCCAGGGAGATCTGAATTTAAAGGATGGTCAGAGTTATGAAAAATCTTATGCAGTATGCATAATGAACTAATTGAAAGACGGTGCCAAAGATTAATATCTAGATCAGGAAGAAGAAATTTAATAGACCGTAAGTTTATGTCCAACAAATTAAGATGAGAATCAGCAGTTTAATACCAGACAGGAGAACAATACTCAAAACAAGGTAGAATGAAAGAATTAAAACACTTCTTCAGAATAGATTGATCACCGAAAATCTTGTAAGACTTTCTCAATAAGCCAATTTTTTGTGCAATTGAAGAAGACACAGACTTAATGTGTTTCTCAAAAGTAAATTTGCTGTAGAAAATCACACCTAAAATTTAAAGAAACATTATCAATACTGAGATCCGGATGTTGAAGAGCCACCGTCCTTGACCTACTTACAATCATACTTTGAGTTTTGTTAGGATTCAACTTCATACCCCATAATTTCCACCATGCACTAATTTTAGCTAAATCTCTATCTAGGGATTCACCAACCCCAGATCTACTTTCAGGGGATGTAATTGATGCAAAGAGAGTAGCATCATCTGCATATGCAACAAGCTAGTTTTCTAGGCCAAACCACATGTCTTGTGTATATAGTATGGAAAATGCCTTTAATTCTCTCTTAACTGACTGTTGCACCTCTCCGTCCCACCACCACTTATCACATTTCTAAACAATACCTGAGGGTTCTTCCCACAAACTCTCTCTTTTCCCTACACATGTTTCTTTCATACCTACCCAGATATCTTCCACTCTGTTACCCAGTCCAATATCCAAGTTCAACCTTTCCAGCCTTCTCTCTCTCACAATCTTCTTAAATTACTTTCTCTTCTCTACTTAAAGGTCCAAAATCTTAATTCTTTATCTTCTCTTTCTCTTCCTGGGGTTTCTACTTCATTTTAAAATCTATCACTACCAGTCTATGTTGTTTAACACATACTTCCCCCAAAATCCCTTTACAGTTCATGTAAGGGAATTTCATGTTAGTAACGCCATCTATTGATTGGTTTTGAAGTTACCGTATTTGCGAAGTTTCTGTTAACGATTTTATCCTTATATTTTCAGTTTCATAATAGACTTTGAAAGATAAATTTTGTATTTTCTTTAGTCACGTTATAATCACCTAGCCGTGTAGTAAGTGGATTAACTGCCTGTGTTTATATGGAATATTGTTATACCAGTTTTGTGAAATGTGTTAATCTTTAAAATTTTTGTCTTTAAAAGTGTATTTAAAACTGTTTAATTGCATATTTAATTAAGTCTTTACGAATTGTTATTAATCATAAGTATAGTTAAATTTCATAAGGTATGTTCTTTCGTTTTCAGCTAGGGTAATCCTCGACCCTTGGGGAAGCAGTGCACGACCTTAAGCAATCCCGAATCAATAGATGCACTTTTTGGAAATACTCGAACTATAATCACAGGTTCCCGCTGTTACATCGAAGCATACGTTATATAGGTGACTCTGAATCCGAAATCCAAATTGGTGTGTTATTTAGCGTATGATAAATGTCAGAGACCCATGAACAGTGACTTGTGTTATGTTCTGTGTTGTAAGGTTTATTTTTCTTGAGCAGTTGTTGTGGTACTTATTCGTAACAAGACCTTTGGTGATTTATTATTTTTGTAATGGATATTAAAAGGGTGTCAGACAGATAAGTTAATATTTTTATTGTTCGTCATTTGTTTATTTCTTTATTTCAGTATTATATCTTTCAATTTCATAATCCATAGTGGTGTTAATAAATTATAAATATTAATTAAACTTTATTTCTAAATTTCTGAATTTGTTTTACCATACCTAATCACAAATAAGCAGTGCTATCTTTACCAGGGAAAAATGTCTTAAGGAATTCCCTGACAGTTCACCACATTGCTTCTGTTAGAGGCTCCTCCAACTAGTATGTAATCAACTTGGCTTTTCAATCCTCTACTTTCATATGTTATCGGGTGCTTATCTAACTTTTGAAACCAGGTATTCATACATGGCAATTCAAAACTTTGACCAATCTCTAATACATACTCCCCATCTTCATTTCCAATGTCAACTCCCTATTTCTATATACAACACACTACCATCCTTGCTATAACATTTACCTCCTTTTTTCCCATTAAGCCCACTTTCCAATACTACATCTCCAATGACGTCCATATTATTTTTTGTAACTATATTTTTCCACCCAACTCACTGCTTTCCCATTCAACTCTATTTTTCCATTTAACTCTCTACTTTCCTTGAAAATCCCTAATATCCCATGTAATCCCCTG
>NC_090736.1:87829097-87831597 GCF_036898095.1 Palaemon carinicauda
TACAATTTTGTTCAGCTAATCCGTTTTGTAACAAATAGTCCAATTCTTTTCTCATGACTTCATGTTGATACAGTGACAGTCGATAAGCACGTTGTAAGAATGGTCTTTCCATCGTTTTAAGATGTATCTCATGCTTCGTCAAGTTGGATTGTTTCAGTACGCCAGGGAAAATTTCAGGGAAACTTTAAATCATTCGTCTTAATTTCTCTTGCTGCTCTAGATTCAAATGAGTTAATTTCTCTTCCAAGTTCCGAATGATAGACAAATTATTCACTTTGCTTACTTCCCCTATCTCATATCCATCGTCCTCTTCCGTGGATGGTATGGTTTTTGCCACACACACCTGTTAAGCTTCGGTCTCGTTTTCATTTACGTATAGTTTCAGCAGGGTAACATGTACTTTCCTTTGACTTTTCTTCTTCCTAGGAATTTGATAACGAAGGTCAGGTCACTGATCTCCAAAATGTTGAAGGGTCCTTGGAACTTATTGTCGTACCATAAACTGTCTGTCTTTACTTTTCATAGTAAATCTTTCCTTCATCTTTTCTTGATTTGTCTTAAGGTTTTCTAGGGAAAATTTCCTTATCTCGCTGATCCTTTTCCTCAAATTCTTAACATATTCTCCATCCGCTTCTTCTCGATCCTTCCATTTTTTTCTGCTAACATTTTAATCTGTCCTCGTACTTCTCGTCCAAACACCATTTCATCCGGACTACATCCCATGCTTTCTTGATAAGCATTATGTACCTCAGATAACATCAACGGTAGCCCAGTGTCCCATTAATTCCCTGTTTTGTTGCAGAACTTCGTTTGCATACTCTTCAGAGTTTGATCAAACCTCTCAAATGCACTTTGCGTCTCCTGAAGATAAGCAGTTGATAGTTGTTGTTTCACATCCAACAGTTTTATTAAATCCTGAAACAGTTTTGACTTGAAACTCGTTCCTCGGTCACTTTAAACGATTTCCAGAGCACCAAACTTTGTAAAAAAGTCTAGTAACTTCTTGGCGATTATTTTGGCACTGATGTACCTGACGGGTATGGCTTCTGGGTTTCTCGTCATTGGACACATAAGGTTAATATATGTTCAAGACCCTTTTTCGTCCTTGGTAATGGTCCCACAATGTTGATCACTACCTTGCTGAAGGGTTCTCATCCCACTTCAATCAGGTGTAGGGGATCTTTCTCAATTCACTCGTTTGGCTTTCCAGCCTTCTGACAAACATGACATGCACAGCAAAACTAGCCCTCGTCCTTCTGCAAGCCCGACCAGAAAAAAAAATAAGTGTTTCATAATGTTCTCTGTCGTTTTCCAAATGTTCAGTCTCGTGGACTACGGCAATCACCTGTTTTCTCAACGGTGAGGGAATCAAGATCTAAGGGTATATTCCACATTCGGCATTCACTGGGAATTTAGCGAGCCTATGCTTCCTCCTAAGCAACCCGTCTTAATGGAAGACTGCTGTGCCTCTGCCTCATCCACCATACGGTATAATAACTCTGTTAACGTTGCATCCTTCCATTGCTATCTTATCAGCCTTCTCTTACTCACTTGTAGTACTTCTAACGCTGAGTTTACTATCTCTTTCAGGTCCATTGCTTCTTTTTCTTCTTATTACTTCGTCTGTCGTTCCTCTTCTCACAGGATTACTTGTGACTCCTCCTCTTATTATCATTATTTTTACTATCATTATTATTATTATTACCTGCTAAGCTATAACCCTAGTTGGAAAAGCAGGATGCTATAAGCTCAGGGTCTCCAACAGAGAAAATAGCCCAGTGAGAAAGGGAAAAAAGTAAAATGTAATATTTTAAGGAGTAACAACATTAAAATAAATATCTCCTATATAAACTATAGAACCTTTAACACAAAAATAGGAAGAGATATTATATAGAATAGTGTGCTCGAATGTACTCTCAAACAAGAGAACTCTAATCCAAGATAGTGGAAGACCGGGGTACAGAGGCTATGGCACTACCCAAGACTAAAGAATAATTGTTTGATTTTGGAGTGTCCTCCTCCTAGAAGAGCTGCTTACCATAGCTAAAGTCTCTCCTCTTCCCTTACCAAGAGGAAGGTAGCAACTGAACAATTACAGTGCAATAGTTAACCCCTTGAGAGAAGAATTGTTTGGTAATCTCAGTGTTGTCAGGTGTAGGAAGACAGAGGAGAATCTGTAAAGAATAGGCCAGAATATTATTCCATGTATGTGTAGGCAAAAGGAAAGTGAACCGTAACCAGAGAGAAGGATCCAATGTAGTACTGTTTGGCCAGTCAAAGGACCCCATAACACTCTAGCAGTTGTATCTCAACGGGTGACTGGTGCCCTGGCCAACCTCATATATTTCTATACAGTGTATGCCAGCATAGCAGTTTAAATGGTTCCACTACTGCAAATCACTTCTCTGCGAAAAGAATCCTTTTGATATTTGCCCCTTAAACACTGCAAGGAATATAAAAGCAAGGAAGGAGTCATTATGTGAGACAAGCGAGGAAAACG
>NC_090736.1:87834097-87839097 GCF_036898095.1 Palaemon carinicauda
CAGCGTGGAAAGGAAATGAGGAAAAACAACGAGAAATTTACGAACAATAACAACATTATAATAATTCCTTCATATGTAAACTATAAAAACTTGAAAATAACAAGAGGATAAAAACTTCAAAATACCGAGACGAAGAGAAACAAGATAGAATATTATGATCATGTGTGCCCTCAAGCAAGAGATCTCTATATCCTATGACAGTGAAAGACCATTTCCCAGGTAAGAGTTTTCTTCAAGAGATATTTTCAGATATCTGTATTTCAGGGAAGTTTTCATACCATCTCCTTTTTCAAAAAATATGTTAAATCTATAGTTAGTGCAGGAATAGTTTTAATGTATTGGAGAGGCTGCATCATGCAACCAGCCCCTTAATGTAAGGACAACGGTGGGAATGAATAAGAAAGCTTCGATGCAACTTTTCCATGTAAATTTGCAGTGATACCAATTTCCAGTAAAGGTTTCAACATGAGCTATTTTCTAAGGATGTTTTCATCTCCAACTAAACCAGGGAAGGTTTCAAATCTACTTTCAAGTAATGACTTTAACTCTTACCTTTTTTCTGGCATGATTTCAACATGATCCGCTTCAAATTTTTTCAAAAGTGAGGCAATATTTGTGAAACGGTTGATAGCCTACAGCGACCCATTCAGAAAATAATAAAAGATGAAGATAAAGAATAATATTCATTTGGGAAATGAAGTCCATCGTCGGATATAGTGTTCATAAACAGCATTTAAATCCTATTCTCGGAGTATTTGGCAAAACTAGATCAAGTTTTAAAATAGTATTAAAATTTTATTCCAAGTGTTACGACGAATATAGAAAGGAAAATTTGGCTCTAAAAATGTTGCAGGCATCGAAACACTAAAATAAGTAATAAATGCCTTTATATTCGACCATCCCTTCGTGCTGTCAAAAATAAGCAAATTTTTCAAATTCAAGGATTCAAAAGTCCTGAATAAAGCTAATTGGTTTGTGAAACTCGAGATAACAGTCGATTTTTTTTAACAGGAAATTCCTATTTTAAATCATGTTAGTGCTTCAGGCTAATTTGAATTCTCTCTCTCTCTCTCTCACTCTCTCTCTCTCTCTCTCTCTCTCTCTCTCTCTCTCTCTCTCTCTCTCTCTCTCTCTCTCTCTCTCTCTCTCGTCTACTATTACCTCCGCCAGCTAGGTTGGGAAGAAGTCATGTTTTCGCCCTGTTTGTGAACAATTTCCTGGTCACAGTTTTACTCATAGTGCAGTGAAACTTTCACGGATTAATTGTTATGTTGAGACGTGAAAGTGATTAGATTTTGGAAGTCCTAAGTCAAAGGTCAAGGTCGAGCAAACATTCGACCGAATTAACTCTAACCTTAACCCCAAGTTCACATATGGTTGTCACACTGACTTCAAATACGGCTACGGTCTAAATTGATTCGGGGAAAAGCAAGCTGGTTTCGAGAAATGAGCTGCCGTAGCGGAGATGTGCACTCTCAGGGTGCTTTTCTAGTTTACTGCATTTACATCCAAAATGAAAATTTAAAAAAAAACGATAGTATAGAATTAGTTGGTAGTTGAGGGCGCATAATTTTGGTATTCATATAATGATGGATATAGTAGTTTTATTAATGATAGGCATACTATGAATATGGAGAAATTACCCTAAATACACACTGCAGTAAGGATTGAAATAAAGACGGTCCCTTTAAAAATTTAGTTTGAGGAAAGCAAAGCTACTTGGTTGTATGAGGGAAAGATTAATTTGTGCCATATGGGGAGGCACTGAGGGGCAGTGAGTTCATTCAACATTACAATTACACCAAGATGTAAAAGCTAAAAGTGCTTAGACAGCAAGGCGGAAAAAAGCAGGGACGCAGGAAAAGTTGAAGGTCAAAAAGAAGGTGCAATCAGGACCCATCACTGTATGGATCCTGGGTGCAATTTACTCACCCTCATGTGTAATAAAATGATGAAAAGATGATAATCTCAAAATTGAACTTTACTCCACGCATACCTTTCAATAGTCAGTTCTGTACTTGCATTTAAGAAAATACATCGGAATGATACTAGTTAAAAACTAAGAACATAGAAGAAATAGATTGAGTCATCATATAATCTGAGAGGTGGAAAAAATTAAATGTACTGATATATACAGTGTATATATATATATATATATATATATATATATATACATATATATATATATAAATATATTTATATATATATATATATATATATATATATATATAAATATATATATATATATATATATATATATATTTATATATATATATATATATATATATATATATATATATATATATATATATATATTTATATATATATATATATATATATATATATATATATATATATATATATATATATATATATGTATGTATATATATATATATATATATATATATATATATATATATATATATATATACAGACACAAACACACACACACATATATATAAATATATAAATATATATATAACTCACACATGCACACACACACGCATATATATATATATATATATATATATATATATATATATATATATATATATATATATGATAAATTTTGCACATTTTTACGTGTTTTTCATATTCAAATAAGCCATATATATTTTTGATACATTAATGTCTGGATTCTCTTAACGACCTCGGGATCAGAGCCCCAGGCGAAATCACACAAAGACAAGATCTTTCTTCGTGGCCAAGTGGGTTAGTCACTGTCTGTACAAGCTTGCCGACCAGGGTTCGATTCCCGGCCGGAGCCAAGCTCTTGTCTTTGTGTGATTTCGCCTGGGGCTCTGATCCCGAGGTCGTTAAGAGAATCCAGACATTAATGTATCAAAAATATATATGGCTTATTTGAATATATATATATATATATATATATATATATATATATATATATATATATATATATATATATCTATCTATATATATATATATATATATATATATATATATATATATATATATATATATATATATATGTATATATACCGTATATAAAGTAAAGCAATGCTTATCTTTTATACCAGTTGGAATATGTAAAGTAATGCCAGGAAGACTATTTCCGGAGGAGGAGTAATGCGAGGTAAAAGATGGCCACGGTGCAACACTACAAAAGTACCAAATCCTTCATCACCTTTATGTTTTGAGATTACATTTTCAAATTGGCTCCCTAGTAAAACCACAAAATCAGAAAATAATGCAGCATTGAACTGCAACTCTCCCTATTCCTGTTATGGATTCATGTATACTCTGGCACTGGGACCAGTGAGGCCATTCAGCGCCAAAGTCACTAGTAAAGGGGTCGAAGCGGAGGTTAAGAGGACGGATATAAAACAAATGCAGCTAAGCGTCGAAGGAAAAATGCAAATATCCTTAGATAATGCATACAGTGGACCACTTGAAATGCATTAAAAGCACCAATCAGAAACTTTTTTATTTCAAGGTTTTTATCAAAAACTACTGTTTAAAGTATCCGGAAATCGACAAGTTATGAGAATATCATTAGGCCACTGACACAATAAGTTCCTATTTCATATGTCAACAAAAATTTATTTTCAATTACGGTATGTTGTATTACTGATTATGATGCCATACCATTCTGAATTAAGAGAATATCACTTCGAATTTTTTTGTATTTAGGCAAAAAATAATAATAAATTTTTATCCAAATCGTCTCCGATACATTCACTTTTTCGTTTTCCAACTTTCAAAAACAAAATCTGTTTCCTCAGGGCTACATAACACACTGGAAAGTAGTCCTTTGACTTTCCTTCCCCTTTCCACACATCATTAATCATTCTTTTCCTCACCATTTAAATATCTTGATGTTGTGCCTTCAGCCGAGTCCAACTGCTGCTTCTTCTTCTTCTTGGAATCGCCCTCAAACTTATTGATTGATCAGAGCCTTTTATGATCTTAGGACTTGACTGAACCAAGGAAAAGTGGATTTGATTTGGACATTAATACCCAAATAGATGGATATGTTAAAAATTTTTCTCAATAACAACAAATTTAGTATTCTGAAACCGAAATGTCCCGCGTGCAAATTCTATTAAGTTAAACGACTGTTGTGTATTGTGTCTACCTATGCTATTACATTTGAATCTAAAAACTAACGACACTGTGAATAACAATTTGTTCTTGAATAAGTGTCATAGTGCTGGTACTCTCAGGTTTACTTAATTCCATCATCTTATTTTCAGTTTTCTTCTCCTGTTCTTATTTTACCTGCTAAAGTTTGCTTCACATATTATTGTTAACATTTATTTTACTTGACTTTTCAATGTGCTATATCCCTGAAAAAGTTATAAATTATTTCCACAAGTGAAATACATCCACCAAAAGTCTATCATTTTCTTAAAACAGTTTACTTTATATTCCCACATTTCCTTTCGTTGTCGATGATTACACCCATAATAGTCTGACATACATCTCACACACCTTCAGGTATTATATATATATATATATATATATATATATATATATATATATATATATATATATATATATATATATATATATATATATATATATATGATAGTTTAATTGCTAGCGAAAATGAAACGAGTGCTGGCTAGTTTTTCTCTATGTTTAGTGGAGTCTGGGGCATAATATCTTACGTATCGGTCGATTTAAATGTGAAGTATGTTTTTTACTCTAAGTCTATTGCTTACATTTGAGAGACTGGAGGGGAATTATTGCGCATGCGGGTTTTTTTTATGGATTGCGGAGCTTTATGTGAATTTACGATGACGTATCTGTCAGGTGGTTTTTTAAACCAATTGACAGCTTACAAGTACTTCTTCTTTAGTTCCCGGATGTACTTTTACAACACCTATCCCCCATCCCCTTTTCTTTTCAGTTTCATCATGGCTTCGATATGTAAAGGTTGTTCTCTGAGGGAGTGGAAGATACATTCCCTCTTTTTCATAGAAAATAAACGAGCGTATGAGTTTCTACAGAAACATGAAGTCATCCCTTCAGACGTA
>NC_090736.1:87846597-87849097 GCF_036898095.1 Palaemon carinicauda
ACATAATCAAGCCTTACAGTAACCAATTCATAATATAAATGGTAGGTTAGCGAGGACACCAGCCACCCATAGAGATACAAGTGCTAGAGTTATTGAGTCCTTTGCCTGGCCAAACAGTACTATATTAGAACCCTCTCTCTGGTTATAGATTATTTTTTCTTTGCCTACACATACAGCGGAGAGTCTGGGTTATTTTTCCAAATTCTCTTCTGTCTTCATACACCTGGCAAAACTGAGATTACCAACGAGTTTTTCTGAGCTTAAGGGGTTAACTAGTGCACTATAACTGTTCAGTAGCTACTTTCCTCTTGGTAAGGGTAGAAGAGACTCTTTAACTATGGTGAGCCGCTCTTCCAGGAGATGGACACCCCAAAATCAAACCATTGTACTTTAGTTTTGGGTAGTGCCATAGCCTCTGTACCATGATCTTTCGCTGTGTTGAGATAGAGTTTTCTTGCTTGAGGGTATACTTGGACACAGTATTCTATCATATTTCTCTTTCTCCTTTTATCTAATATTTATAGTTATATATAAAAGATTTAATTCAATCTTCTCATTGTTCTTGAAATATTCTCTTATATCTTATTTCATTTCCTTATGACCCTATTTTCCCCTGTAATAACAACAAGGACAACGACAGAGACAACGACAACGATAACGATAAATATAACGATAACGATAAGATAATAATAAATTAATAAATTAGAAAGGATGGACGTTCAAAATTTTCTTACTAGTAGTGATATAATCAACCTGCAAGAGAGACTTACTTAATCTCCATTCCCTTAACTTTTCTTGAATTCCAATATTCCTCCCCAACATAAAAAAAAAAAAAATTCTGAGTTACACCAGAACTACGTTTCTTCAAAAAAAAAAAAAAAAAAGGAATAACAAATTCTGAGGATGAATCCTTTGACACTTGAAATCTATCATAAATATGCAAATTGGAATGAATTGAAAATTTCTTCTCTCTCCAATTAGAATGTCTGTTGGAAAAAAAAAAGTTTGCCGGAGTCTCTTTCAATATTGCCGGGAACTTCATAATTTATGGGATCTCTCTCTCTCTCTCTCTCTCTCTCTCTCTCTCTCTCTCTCTCTTCATTTATATAAGATAGATACGTGTGTTAGAAATTCTTGACTGGTACAACTTTGCAGTAGGATGGTGAGGCCGAATAAAGATATGTTCCTTTTCAAGTATATACCATTCAAATACAAAGTAAAATATGAGTCAGTATGAAATAACGAAATATACTTTAATTATTGATAAAATGAATATACAAGGGGCGTTCGTTAAAGTTCCCCCCACCCACTTAGGATTATCATATCTGATTGAAATTTAACATGTGTATTGGTACATTAGTTTATAGGCCACATGATAATTTGCAGCCTTTTTTGACAGATATATCCAACAGGATTAAACATGGGGCTATCACTATGATCCTGACCCTCAAGTCCAGTATATGCAGTGGAAGCACTTAGATTTACCACCCCCAAAGAAGGAAAAAGTGCAACCTTCTGCAGGTAAGGTCATGCTTACTGTCTTTTGGGACCAGCATGGAGTAGTGATGATGGATTTCCTGGCCAAGGGTACTACAATTACTTGGACTTTCTATGCTTCACTACTGCGTAAATTGCGAAAATTCAAACTCAAAACACGCGGAATGCTGACCAGAGATGTCAGACTCTTGCAAGACAACCAGCACACAACTCTCATATCGCCCAGACAGAAGCGCACTCTTTTGGCTACGAAATTCTTCTGCTGACCTGGCACTATCTATATTTCACCTCTTTCCAACCATGAAGTAATTTTTTAAGGAAACACGATTTCCAAAGGATGAAAAACTGATTTCTCAAGTGGAGACATAGTTTAAGGCTCAATCCACCGACTTTTACAAACAAGGTATCCAGAGTTGCATAAAACGATGGGAAAAATGCATAATCCTGGGTGGTGCTTATGTAGAGAAAGACTATTAACTGTTCCAAGTATTGTCTGTCTATGCCTGTTCGAAGAGGGTCAGAAGAAATCTTAAGGAAATCCCCTTGTGTATCTAGATAGACAAATATATAGATAGGCAGACGAAAACTGGTTTTGATATTACTGGTTTTATCATCCCTTATTTTGTGACAAAAGTGAAAAAAGTCAATTGAATGAAATAAACTAAATGAAAATTTCTTTTGGTTTTGTTTTATTGGGATCAAAGGAATTTCTATACCATTACTAAAGGATTTTATATTACCAACGGCGCACCTTTTTGATTAAATATTGTTATGTTTAACCACCTACTTATATTACAAAGGCGAAAGGAGGTTTTGAATATTAGAAATTCAATAAAATATAGTTTATTTTTTTAAATAAAAGATCAGAAAGTTGTAAGATTAAAAGTGTAATATTACTTTTCAGTAAATAAATGTTTGAAGCTGATAAAAAAATATTGGAAGAATAATAAGGTTTTGTTATAGCTGGCAATCAATAGCAAGGTACAATGACAAGTTGAGACAT
>NC_090736.1:87854097-87856597 GCF_036898095.1 Palaemon carinicauda
CACTCTTTCCACTCCTCTTTTTTCTGTCCCTCTCAGCCTTCTTTTATGTCCCACCCTCCCAAGTCAATCAAACCTGCATCATCAGGGCATTCATTCTGGACACCCCTGGCCATGTACTCGGTCACCCACATATATTTCCCTTCGCCGTTCGTATCTCTCTCTCTCTCTCTCTCTCTCTCTCTCTCTCTCTCTCTCTCACCACGTTTTCTGAATGCTCATTGGGAGAATTCCCATCCCATTCTCTATGGTCTCTATTTTGATGAGGGTCTTCAATATTTTGGTTACGTTCTTCGTTCTTCTTTTTTGCCCTAGTTGTTACTCCTATTACTGCACCTCTAGAGAGAGCATCGGGTACCTTGTGAACTTTACCTTCTATGTGGTGAAAACCCTTTATATTAAACTCTAACAATCTCTCAATCCATCTTGCTTAACAAGGGGTCAAATAATTCTTATAATACAAATCACGTAAGGGGGCGATGATCACTTTACAACTCAATCGACTGACCTAATAAAAAGAAAAGATGCCTCTCTAGAACCCAAAGAATAGCCAAAGCCTCTCGATCGAATGTACTATAATTTTTTTCTGCTCTTTTTAATGCCCGGGAAGCAAAACAAATGGGTCGCTCTCTGCCTTTTTATCTCGTTGAGAAACTACGCCACCAATAGCTACGCTATTCGCATCTGTTGTCACTAAAAACAGGTGATCAAATCTAGGATATGCAAGTAATTCATTGCTAGTTATGGCAGCTTTCAAATGGTTAAAGGTCCTTTCTTCTACCCCTCGCCAATTTGTTACTTTTTGTTTCCTTAAAGCATGTAAGGGTCTCGCTATCTCTCCAAAACTTTTTATGAATTTACGGTAATAACCCGCGAGTCCTTTGAACCCAGCTACTTCCTTAGAGTCACGTGGCCTGGGGAAATCTCTAATAGCCGCTACTTTAATGGAGCAGTGTTGGATACCTTCTGGGGTTATTATGTGACCTAAAAATTCGACCTGTTTACAGAAAAAATTTGCACTTTAACAAATTTATTTTCATATCATTACGGCGCAATGCTTCTAAAACTTTACGAATATTATTTTGTTTTTCGGCCGTTTTCCCTGTGATTAGGATATCATCTAAATAAACAAGAACATTATGGCCAATTAAGGGCGACAAAACCATCATCATTACTCTAGGAAAATAACTTGGAGCACTTTTAACACCGAAAAGAAGAAAATCAAACTGAAATAATTGTTAGCTATAAATGCCGTTTTGCATTTACTGTCTTCCTGAATGGTTATTTGATAGTATCCAGATTTTAAATCAACATTTGTAAAATATTTGCTATCCCGTACTTTCATAAGTATTTCTTCGATCGAGGGCAATGGAGATGTATTATCCTTAGTGACTGCATTCAAATTCCTATAATCAACACACAATCTTACCGAGCCATCCTCTTTCCTAACAGCTACAATTGGAGAAGCCCAAGGGGATTCACTCTACTTGATTATTCCTTGTTCCCTTACTTTATTAATTTCCCTTTCTATCTCTCCCTTGAAATGAATGGGTACCTTAAAAGGCCTTGACCTGATCGGCTCCGCCTGCCCAGTTTCAATGCTAAAGGGAAATCAATCAATCATCCCGGATGGCTCATCTCCAATTGCAACTACATTGGAATAATTATTGACAATGTCACTATCTACAGGCTGATATTCTGACGGACATAATTTTCGTGCTTGCATAATCACATTCTGAGTGCGTTCGTCTGTGCGGGCTGGAGTTGTGGCTCCCAACATCCCATCATAAGCAATTTCACATAACTCTTATTCACACACAGAATCACTTCCAAAAACAACTCTTTTATTTGACAAATCAACTATCGTTATATTAGCTCTGTTCTCTTTTATTTCTGTCAAGCCCTCTAAAATCATATGGGCTCCATTGTCATGGGATTTAACAACTACCTTGGTTCCTTACGCAAGAGGGTGACACGGGGTCACAGATATGCTCGTAAGGGTCTGGGGAGACAACACTTCTCCTCTCTCAGGTACAGCTGTTACCCTACTTAAATGTCTCTCCGAGCTAACACATGGACTTATTTTCTCATGACTTTCTATCGGCAAAATGTACCCTCCTGCTTTTACTGTTATTGTATCTTTTCCCCAAAAAATGCAAATTTGATTAAAAGAGATAAAAAAAATTCCCAGAATAGCCTCGATTCCTGAAATTCCCAAGGTGGGCTAGACAAAAAAATCATGTGTAAACTTCACAGACCCCACCTTGAATTTGACGATTGTTGTATGGTTTATGTGTAGTATTTTTTCTCCTGGCGTGTCAAGAACAATGGATGCCGCTGGCTGTAGTGGATTTGAGGAGAATTATTTTTCAATCAATGAAACACTGGCTCCTGTGTTGATCAGCGCTCGAATGGATTTATCTTGCAGGTCAATCCTAACTGCTAACATTCCTAGACGGCCATTACGAGATATGGGACACGGGCCAATAACCTCAGCTGCAAT
>NC_090736.1:87866597-87871597 GCF_036898095.1 Palaemon carinicauda
CTTTACTCCTATGCAAAAAATATGAATAAAAGGAGAATAGAAATAGGCCCTCTGAGAATTGAAGGACGGCTAATGAATGAAAAAAAGGAAATATGCAACATATTAGCAGAAAAATATAAGAGTGAGTTCACGCCAAGAATTGCGAATGAGAATAATGAAACAGAAATGAGAGAAGAAAATGTTGAATATCTAACGGATATAGATATTAATGAAGCAGATATTGTCACGGCTATAAACGAAATCAAAAATGGATCGGCAGCCGGACCAGATGGAGGTTTTTGTTAAAAAAAACTGCAAACACTATCGCGAAGCCGCTTGCAATACTGCTAAGACAGAGTGTAGATATGAGCGAGATATATGTTAAACATAAATTAGCTTATATAACCCCTATCTTCAAAAATGGATCAAGACTAGAGGCAAGCAATTATAGACCTGTTAGTCTAACATCACATATTATGAAAGTGTATGAGAGGGTAATAAAAAAGAAAATAATGAACCATTTGGTCAAAAATAATTTGTTTAATATGGGTCAACATGGTTTCGTACCTGGAAAAAGTACACAGACCCAACTGATAGCACACTATGAAAACATATACAATAATATGATAAATGAAAAAGACACAGATGTGATCTATCTAGATTTTGCAAAAGCCTTTGACAATGTAGACCATAACATATTTGAGAAAAAAATGAGAAAGCATAATATTGTGGGAAAGATAGGAAAATGGGTAAAAGAATTCCTGCAAAACAGAAAACAGATAGTGGTTGCAAATGACGAGAAATCAGATGAAGCCCAGGTAATATCTGGTGTGCCCCAAGGTACGGTATTAGCTGCACTGCTATTTGTTATTATGATCTCAGACATAGACTGTGATGTTGAAAACTCCGTAGTGAGAAGTTTCGCCGATGACACAAGAATAAGTAGAGAAATTACTTGTGATGAAGATAGGAACTCACTACAAAGAGATCTAAACAAAATATATGAATGGGCGGAGATAAATAGGATGGTATTTAACTCCGATAAATTCGAATCAATAAATTATGGAAACAGAGAAGGAATGGTGTATGCATACAAGGGACCTAATAATGAGACAATCACAAACAAGGAAGCAATTAAAGACCTTGGTGTAATTTTAAATAGGAATATGTTATGCAACGACCAAATAGCAACACTGTTGGCTAAATGTAAAGCAAAAATGGGAATGTTATTCAGACACTTTAAAACAAGAAAAGCTGAACACATGATTATGCTTTACAAAACTTATGTGCGTAGTACACTCGAGTACTGCAATGTGATATGGTACCCACACTACCAAAAGGATATTGCGCAAATAGAGAGTGTACAAAGGTCCTATACTGCTAGAATAGAAGAAGTTAAGGACCTTGACTACTGGGAAAGACTGCAATTTTTAAAACTATACAGTCTAGAAAGGAGAAGAGAACGCTACATGATAATACAAGCATGGAAGCAAATAGAAGGAATTGCTGAAAACATCATGGAGCTTAAAGTATCAGAAAGAGCAAGCCGAGGTAGATTAATAGTGCCAAAAAGCATTCCAGGTAAACTGAGAAAGGCGCACAGGACATTAATCCACTACGCACCAGCATCGATAATGCAGCGACTATTTAATGTACTGCCAGCTCATCTAAGAAACATATCAGGAGTGAGCGTAGATGTGTTTAAAAATCAGCTCGATAAATACCTAAGATGCATCCCAGACCATCCAAGACTGGAAGATGCAAAATACACCGGAAGATGCATTAGCAACTCTCTGGTGGATATACGAGGTGCCTCACACTGAGGGACCTGGGGGAACCCAAACAAAAAATAAGGCAATAAGGCAATAAGGCTTCCTTTATATAGATAGATTACGTGTTAGAAATTCTTGACTTGTACAACTTTGCAGTAGGATGGTGAGGCCGAATAAAGATATGTTCCTTTTCAGAGTATATACCATTCAAATACAAAGTAAAATATGAGTCAGTATGAAATAACGAAATATACCTTTAATTATTGATAAATGAATATACAAGGGGCGTTCGTTAAAGTTCCCCCCCACCCACTTAGGATTATCATATCTGATTGAAATTTAACATGTGTATTGGTACATTAGTTTATAGGCCACATGATAATTTGCAGCCTTTTTTGACAGATATATCCAACAGGATTAAACATGGGGCTATCACTATGATCCTGACCCTCAAGTCCAGTATATGCAGTGGGAAGCACTAGATTTACCACCCCCAAAGAAGGAAAAAGTGCAACCTTCTGCAGGTAAGGTCATGCTTACTGTCTTTTGGGACCAGCATGGAGTAGTGATGATGGATTTCCTGGCCAAGGGTACTACAATTACTTGGACTTTCTATGCTTCACTACTGCGTAAATTGCGAAAATTCAAACTCAAAACACGCGGAATGCTGACCAGAGATGTCAGACTCTTGCAAGACAACCAGCACACAACTCTCATATCGCCCAGACAGAAGCGCACTCTTTTGGCTACGAAATTCTTCTGCTGACCTGGCACTATCTATATTTTCACCTCTTTCCAACCATGAAGTAATTTTTTAAGGAAACACGAATTTCCAAAGGATGAAAAACTGATTTCTCAAGTGGAGACATAGTTTTAAGGCTCAATCCACCGACTTTTACAAACAAGGTATCCAGAGTTGCATAAAACGATGGGAAATAATGCATAATCCTGGGTGGTGCTTATGTAGAGAAAGACTATTAACTGTTCCAAGTATTGTCTGTCTATGCCTGTTGGAAGAGGGTCAGAAGAAATCTTAAGGAAATCCCCTTGTGTATCTAGATAGACAATTATATAGATAGGCAGACGAAAACTGGTTTTGATATTACTGGTTTTATCATCCCTTATTTTGTGACAAAAGTGAAAAAAGTCAATTGAATGAAATAAACTAAATGATAATTTCTTTTGGTTTTGTTTTATTGGGATCAAAGGATTTCTATACCATTACTAAAGGATTTATATTACCAACGGCGCACCTTTTTGATTAAATATTGTTATGTTTAACCACCTACTTATATTACAAAGGCGAAAGGAGGTTTTGAATATTAGAAATTCAATAAAATATAGTTTATTTTTTTAAATAAAAGATCAGAAAGTTGTAGATTAAAAGTGTAATATTACTTTTCAGTAAATAAATGTTTGAAGCTGATAAAAAAATATTGGAAGAATAATAAGGTTTTGTTATAGCTGGCAATCAATAGCAAGGTACAATGACAAGTTGAGACATTATACAAAAATCTGAAGTCTGCTTTTAACTGAGTTATTCAAAATAGACTAATTTATGAAAATTTGGTAATTTCTCCGAAATATATCGTCTCACTAAAATTATATTTTATTTCAAAACATTATCTCCAATTTAGGAACCGAAGTTTTATTATTCATTGTGTGATTTAACAAATTACAAAGCCAGGCAAATTTTACCCTTCTCTAAGATTTGAATATCACTCATGGGTGGCAGATGAAAGAGGTAAGACAATGTCATAGAGACCGACCATATACGCCCATGTTCAGCTCCCAAGACCCCTTTCCACTGAAGTTGGGGTCATGGAGAGCCAGGCAATGCAGGTAGACATGAACTTCTCCAAACGCCTTCTCTCCCCTTACCACGCCTCCATCCATAGTTTACAAGGACGTTAAACTAGAAACTGTCGTGCTTGGGCGGGTCTCAAACTCCCGTGCAATAGATTGCGAGGCAGATACGTTTCCAGTAGACTACGACAACCCTAGTTAATTAGCTTTCCTTGGTATCCGATTTTATTACCGAATACAAAAAGGGATTTGCCTCAATACTGCGTTTTCTTGGCCATATTTGCATATATTCTTTCATTTTCGTTTTTTATTTGATATTTACGAGTTACCAAAAGAAATAATTTATTCTTATAAGCCGAACGAATAAATATATTTTCTATGTATATACTTGTCTGTATTATATAGATGGGTAAAAATAGATAAAGATAGCGAGATTTTATCATTATATCTACTTGTCTAAAGAAATCTTAAAGAAAGCACAAGAACGGCATAGCATCTATATCTATCTATTACAGAGATGAAAGATAATAGTAATTAGATTATGAACATGGTTCTCTTAAGAGTCATTTTTCATATATATAAAAATAATCTTCGCTCTGTTAGTTTAAGGGTAACGGTATCCATTATCGAGTTCCTAATTTTGATTTAAAGTCCTTTTAGCGAGGTAGAAGACGGCTCCATCTTAAGAAATCTCATCAACCACCAGAATGATTCAGGGGCTTCAAATTGTTATTCTTTATTGTGCCCAAATAAACAATAGGAAATGATAACCAGATAACTCGCCCTTCTCCGAGGACCGCTTCCCCCTTAGGAAACTACTCCCTATAGGACCCTCCTCTCCTATAGGGTCCTCCTCCCTTTTTCTATAGCTGAGGAGAGATGTTGTTCTGCGTCTGTTATCACTAGTGTACGCGAACCGTCAAAAGTGATGGTAAATATTTAGCTGATGTGGTAACATCCCTGACTGGTGAACGCCAGACTGGGGTTCGAGTCCCAATCAAACTCGTTAGTTTTTTGATCGCTGCAATCTCCCCATCCTAAGGATGGGAGTTTTTGGGGGGCCTATAGGTCTACCTCCTGAGTCATCACCAGCCATTGCCTGGCCCTTTTGGTGCTAGCTTCGGTGGAGAGTGCTTGGGCGCTGATCATATGTATATATGGACAGCCTCTAGGTCATTGTCCTTCTCGATAGGGAAATGTCACTGTCCCTTTCCTCTGCCATTCATGAGTGACCTTTAAACCCTTTTAATATACAGATTCAATCCTTCCCACCCCCCTTCCCTATTACTCTCGGGGTACCCCCTTTCACCAGGGTTAGGCTACTCCCCATTCCTTTCTACCCAAGGGATGGGGAGAAACCTCTAAGAGTGACAAGCAATAAATATATATATATATATATATATATATATATATATTTATATTTATATATATATAAATATATAT